>NC_045165.1:6700706-6703206 GCF_900700415.2 Clupea harengus
CTCGCACCTGAGTCCCGTTCTTCAAGGTTCTCCCCGAGGGACGCCGACGGCTTGGATGGCCTCATTGTGCACTCGATGTCCATCTGTCAAGCCCCTCGGGATTTCAGGCTCAGGTGGAGAGTGCCATCACACCCCTCGAGGCCCTAAAATGTCACTGATTCTTGCCGAAGCCTGCATCTATGAGCTTCTGAATTTTAAATTTGTGTTGGATCTGCCACCTCATTGTCCCTCGTCCTCCTCCTCCTCTTCCTCTAAACCTTTGCATCAGCACCAGAGACACACAGTCGGTTCCCTTCGGTCTCCCAAATTGTTCTGCTCCCTCAGAGGAAGCCTTTTGTTCCTCCCCATCTCAGCCTACCTGATCTTTTTTGGGACCTGTAGTCCGCTTATGCTGGCACTGAGGGTGGATAACTTGAACCCAGGCCAGCGCCTTTTTTCTGCTTGGGGTAGGCCAATACATTTGTGTTCTGGGTGTTTCACGCAATGTTCTCAACATTAAAGTCTGGCTGTTTTTCAACTAACAATGTGGAAAAATACAAAGTGGTCAGTCATTTGTTCAGGTGGCGGTCCAAGTGACGGCTGAAGTGAACTCTCTGGCTACCATTGCAGTTTTCTCTGTGGTGACGCCTGGAGGCACCGACCCTTAAGATCAGTACCAGAGCCCTAGCCAAAATTCCCTTCTAGACTCCTTCCTTTCCTTCTAGCAGTGGAATCCTTCCTTCCCTTCTAGAATCCTTCCTTCCCTTCTAGCAGTGGAATCCTTCAACAGAGCCCAACTAAGATGGCGGACACATTCACCTCAGACAGGCAGCAGTGTTCAACAGCGTCAGCAGAGGGAAGAGGACAGACAGCGGAGGGAAGAGGACAGACAGCAGAGAGAAGAGGACAGACAGAAGAGAGAAGAGGACAGACAGACAGCGGAGGGAAGAGGACAGACAGCAGAGGACAGACAGAAGACAGAAGAGGACAGACAGCAGACAGAAGAGGACAGACAGACAGCGGAGGGAAGAGGACAGACAGCAGAGGACAGACAGAAGACAGAAGAGGACAGACAGCAGACAGAAGAGGACAGACAGACAGCGGAGGGAAGAGGACAGACAGCAGAGAGAAGAGGACAGACAGACAGCGGAGGGAAGAGGACAGACAGCGGAGGGAAGAGGACAGACAGCAGAGAGAAGAGGACAGACAGCAGAGAGAAGAGGACAGACAGCAGAGAGAAGAGGACAGACAGCAGAGAGAAGTGGACAGACAGCAGAGAGAAGAGGACAGACAGACAGCAGAGAGAAGAGGACAGACAGACAGCGGAGAGAAGAGGACAGACAGCGGAGGGAAGAGGACAGACAGCAGAGAGAAGAGGACAGACAGAAGAGAGAAGAGGACAGACAGACAGCGGAGGGAAGAGGACAGACAGCAGAGGGAAGAGGACAGACAGAAGAGAGAAGAGGACAGACAGACAGCGGAGGGAAGAGGACAGACAGAAGAGGACAGACAGACAGCAGACAGAAGAGGACAGACAGCAGAGAGAAGAGGACAGACAGACAGCGGAGGGAAGAGGACAGACAGAAGAGGGAAGAGGACAGACAGCGGAGAGAAGAGGACAGACAGCGGAGGGAAGACAGCAGAGAGAAGAGGACAGACAGACAGCGGAGGGAAGAGGACAGACAGCGGAGAGAAGAGGACAGACAGACAGAAGAGGGAAGAGGACAGACAGCAGAGAGAAGAGGACAGACAGAAGAGAGAAGAGGACAGACAGCGGAGGGAAGAGGACAGACAGCGGAGGGAAGACAGACAGACAGCAGAGGGAAGAGGACAGACAGCAGAGAGAAGAGGACAGACAGAAGAGGACAGACAGCGGAGGGAAGAGGACAGACAGCAGAGAGAAGAGGACAGACAGACAGCGGAGGGAAGAGGACAGACAGCGGAGGGAAGAGGACAGACAGACAGCGGAGGGAAGAGGACAGACAGCAGAGAGAAGAGGACAGACAGACAGCAGAGAGAAGAAGACAGACAGTGGAGAACATACGCATCCTCACTGAAGCTGGAGCGAAACAACGACACCCAGTTAACTTCCACTGCTCAGCTGGTTCGATAGTTCACGAAGAAGAAGCAATTGGTAACGTGGTGACAGCAATCACCAAGGACCTCTGCCCAGGTAACGGAAGGTTCTGGAACAAGCGAGTTATTTCACAGCTATGAGCTGGTGAGGGGGAGCCCCGGCAGCGTGGGAAAGGAAGAGAGGAGAGGGGAGTGTAATCATCTCCAGTTCCGTTGGCACGGAGAGCTAGAGGGAGCGAGGGCTTTGCCTGACTGCAATCAGGGGGACCCTGGCAGTATAAGTTATGGAGGCACCAAGCCCTGGCCGCTTGAACCATGGCAGCACCTCCATGGGCCGAGAGGCAAAGAGCCAGAGCCAATATGAGAACAGGCTTGCCTCTCTACCTCGGTTCCAAGAGCGAGGGGAACAAATGTCGTATATCCATCCTCTGTAGTGCCATTCAGA
>NC_045165.1:6708206-6713206 GCF_900700415.2 Clupea harengus
CAAACACACTGAAGCAGACCTCCAGTCATTACAGAATAATTATGCACATTCGCGCACACACACACACATACATGCACATTAGTGAATAATTACCCCCACAGCTTTCACACACTCCATCATTATGTGATTATGCAGCTGCATCTAATTACACATTCAGCACCCTGGTACATTCCAGCAGAGGAGAGGTGCATTATGGGCTTTTAAAAGAAGCATTAAAAGTCTAAGTTTGGGGTCGGCAGGCCGAGAGAAGATACGTTCTGGTACGGTGGGCTTCAGGATACAGGTATATTTTTGGCATTCAAGTGTCACAGTCAGGTACTCTCTGTAAGATTTCGGTTTAGATTAGCGTAAACAACAACATATTCCTGAACTCGGCGCAGAGGCCAAATAAATAAATAACAATGCCCTCATGAGTCACCCGCCACTGCCCAATGTTTTTCTTTTGTCCTTGAGGTGAGAGCACTTTAGTTAACAGCACTCTAGATTTTCTGCGTAGTCCACAAAACACTTAATAAATATTTACATAAAGCCATTTCTAACGGGGACAAAGTTCCATTGGCACTCAAATCTGACACTGAATAGTGGTGACAGCCTCCTTGTGAACGTATTGTTGTGTAGCTGGAGTTTGTGAACATGTTTCTCCGGATGTTTTAATGGTGTTTACAATGCCTAACTTAGGTACTTGCTCAAAGACTGACACGCACTTTTCCAAGGCCTACTATATTTTCTGCTTACCTGTGGTTCTCCTACAGACAGGCCCTCTTTGCTCACTACTAATTTAGACTGCCTGTGCCCTCCTTTGTAGAAAGAAATACTTGCCACTCTGCCACAATTTGTCACAGTTTCTAACTGTAGCAGATGATTTTCTGTCACGTCCCCATACCCCTCCTTTCCTGCTATGGACCTCCTGCTGAAGCCACAGCTGCAAACCCAATGATAAGAGTCACCGCCACTCTTGCCCAGTTTCTGTTTACTTGGTTCGGTCCTAATTGTTGATCTCTGCACTCTGCCCCATTAATAAACAGCTGCCAGACTGGCAGACGTGCAAACTGAGAGTTACATAGCTGATCCGATGCCTCGGCCATGACCTGGTGGGGTGTTTTGAAAATATGGGAGTTTATGAGAGTTGGTCGTAAAATGACCCGTACTCTTTTAACCTACTGGTCCTTGTGGCTTTCAAATCGATGTCTAGGTGGCAATGTTGCTTAAGAGAACCATCATATTTATGTACTGGCTCTATGAGGGATCAATTAAGGCCTTGATTAAAAATGGAAACCTCTTTATTTATCAGCCTCTCCAGACAATACATACACATGCATATGTATGGCTTATACATGACTTTAGTTTTGGATACAGTGTAAATGAGTAATATCAGAACATTCTGTTCCTATTATGACCTCATAGGGAGGCACGGAGTTTTAATCAGCAGGATAACACCGATTGGCTGCCTTAGGTGTTTCCTGTTCTGAAACTTTAAACCACACCCACATACGCAACTGGGTGGGCTGGTCAACCTAAACTAAAAGGTGTCCTGTTGCTGTGACAACTGAAAGTCAGCAGGGAGAAAGTGCATAGGGTTCCACCCGTGACGGCCATCACTTCAAGGGTCATATTAGCATACTGCATACTACACTAGTTTTGAACCAGCTTCATTAATATGAATGACTGCAACATTCACTGAGGTCACCTGGCACATGGTATGTGCTGTGGGGTATAAATAACCGATGAATGTCGATAAATGCCTATGTGATCTACTGAAAAGCTATTATTTGTGAAGTTATCTTAACCTCATTTATAAAATTGCTTTATTATAATGGATTATACATGATCACTATCTAATTTAATCATCATAAGGAACTGTAATCTAGAACAAAATATTTCTTCATGCATATTTTCCCGGTAGAAAAATGCCATGATGGATGATAAAGATATTAACTTTTCTGCTAAACTCCTGTAAAGATACATGGAATGCAGATGCTTAACAGGAACCACATTATGTGCATTTTGTGTACAAAATACAATTCTAAAACTAGACAAATTTGAATTTGGATTGAAATAACTAAATAGAAATCTTGATACCAGATTTGTGCTGTTCTACATCGAGGTGGTATGGTGGTAAACAACATGGGTTTGCTAGTGTGTGTCTGTGAGAGAGGTCAGAAATGATCAAACACACCACTGATTAGATGGTCTACGTGGCATGCATAAACACATGGACACACGCGCTCACACACACACGCACACGCACACACACACACACACACACACACACACACACACACACACACACACACACACACACACACACACACACACACACCAAAGCCCAGGCACACACACACACACACACACACACACACACACACACACACACACACACACACACACACACACACACACCAAAGCCCAGGCACACACACACACACACACACACACACCAAAGCCCAGGCACACAGAGGCACATAGATGTGCTGAAGAACACTTGAAGGTCATGTGAAGTGTGGCTGGCAGAGGGTACCTTGACTCCCTACATAAATCAGATGTACATTTTAATTTACAAATGTACATAGTAATTCCCTAAGGTTTGCTAACACGAAAGTTACATGCTTTTTATACGTTGTTTATCGCACTATTTTCCATGGGAAACTGCACATTTTTATCAGGTGTGGTGAGTCACAATGTCTGATTTTTTTTTTTTATTTGACTTCCTGCTTGGCCCTGATACCTTTATGTTGTGCATACAAATACATAGTTAAGGTCAGGCGCAACTGACCAAAGATCTCGTCCGGCACTAGATAAACAAACCCTGATGGTTAAGAGTGGGGAGCCGCTGACTCTCCCTGTGTGCGGATTAGTGCCTGAATCAAACCCGATTGTTGCGCTACATATGCCCCCCCTGGTGCTGCGCAGTCGTCCTTCGAACACTATTGCTGCAAGCGGCGTCCTCTCTGCTCCAATTTTAGCTGATGCCGTGGAGGTCAGGCCGTGGTTCCTCAGGGCTCCGTTCTCGGCCCTGCTTAGTATTCCTGTCTGCCCGATTCAAATGACTGCACTGCGGCAGCTTTAGTGGTGCTCACAGACCCAACACCACGACAGGCCACACAGAAGGGATGGAAAAAGAGAGAAAACAAAAAAAAAGTGAGGAAAAAAAAATTGAATGGAGATGATTTGGATCATCCATTCTGGAATTGTGCAAAAAAAAAAAGTCCCCACGGGGCATTTTTTCTGAATACACTTCAAATGTTACACTTGACTGCTGGTAACCTTCTGAGCGAAAGATCGAGATAGAGAAGAAGACAGAGAGAGAGAGTGAGAGAGTGAGAGAGAGAGAGAGAAAGAGAGAGAGAGAGAGTGAGAGAGAGAAAGAGAGAGAGAGAAAGAGGTGGGGGCTAGCAGTGCTGTTCGCTGCTCTCCTCTCCACTCCTTCTCTATCAGGCTAATCTGTGCTGCAACACTGCAGTTGAGATTCTCCTCACAGCATTCACAGTACACACACACACACGCACGCACACACATACACAGGCACACACACTCTTTCTCTCTCGCTCTCTCACACCAACCAGCATGGCTTGCAGTTTATAAAGATGCTTATGCAAGCACTTCAGAACCTACCCTAGAGGAAACAAACTTTCTGAAAAAGCTGACTGTTTTGGACATTTTACACATTCTATTACTCTGTTCTTAAACGAGAAAAACAACCCCCTCATGTCACCTACCTAAGAGTCCCAACAAAAAAAAAAAAGATTCATTCACACCATTCCAAGAACCATCATTCAGACGTTCTATCGCTGAGAAACACACAAAAAAGGCGGAAAAAAAGGACAGGCACCAAAAAAAACGTGGTCTCCGGGAAACAAGAGAAATGTGATGAACTGAGACGTAAGCCCTCTCCCCAAGTGTCTTCTCTGCTTGGAGAACATGGAAAACAGGATTCCTTGAATCCTCCTCCTCCTCCTCCTCCTCCTCCTCCTGCTAAGAAAGGCCTGATTCCACTGCTGCAGTTCCGCTCACATGGCGGGCAGGCAGCACATGTGAATCTCTCTGCTGCATGACTGCAGGTGTCCTCCTGCAGCCCCGGAGTGTGTGTGTTTTTCCTTTTCTTGCAAACATTTTTTTTTTTATTTTGCTGCTTGAGCGGTTTTTTTTGTAAATGTGGCTGTGTTATTCGGTGCACTGCAATGTCTCTCAGCTGGTCTGCAGAATGTATGTTTCTCTCCCTGAGAGAGAGGAGATGAGGTGATGCTGGTGTTTTTTTCCCCTGAGAGCTCAGAGAAAGGGAGAGAGAGAGAGAGAGAGAGAGAGAGAGGGATGGAGAGAGAGCGAGGAGGGAAAGAGAGAGAGAGAGAGAGACAGAAGCTTCTGGAGCACCTCCAAAACTCCAACACTCTAATCTGTCTATAATGTGAGGGAGAGGTGCAGTCTCACAGGACTGCGAGCTGTGAGTGTGTGAGCGAGTGTGGATGTGTGGTTGCGCCTGAATTAGTACAAATGTGAGAGACAGAGACAGAAGAAGATGGAGGGGAAGGAGAGATAAATAAAGAGGAGAGGAGAGAGACACTGAGAGAAAGAGAGAGAGAGAGAGAGATTGGGGGGGTGGGAGGGTCTCAGGTTTGCTCAGGACAAACGCCTCCTTTAACAGTCTATTATTAGCACCTGCTGTTGCCCCTGACGACCGTTTAAAAATCATCACTCCAGCGGCTCAACTTCTTCTGAGCAGTCGGTGCAGTGTGGCACCACTGCCGCCATATTCCTCTCGCTCGCTATCCCTCTCCCGTGCTCGCTCTCATTCTCCCTATTGCACACACACACACACACACACACACATACAGACACACTCTCTCCCTGTCTCTCGCTCCCTCTCTCTCTCTCTCTCTCTCTCTCACACACACACACACACACACACACACACACACACACACACAGACACACTCTCTCCCTGTCTCTCGCTCCCTCTCTCTCTCTCTCTCACACACACACACACACACACACACACACACACA
>NC_045165.1:6720706-6790706 GCF_900700415.2 Clupea harengus
TAAAAATTGCACATACCCAGGGCAAATATCCTATTAAAGATTTACAGTTTCCTGATTTTTATGCATGCTTACGTAAGCCACAAAACTGATTGTCATGCAGCTGATCAAATTGAACTGAGCTCAATCAATCTGAATGCGCCTTATCCTCCAACTGTTGTTCAATAGTGTAAAACAGTACTGCTGTCACTTCCCTGCTTACATAGTTTACATAGAAAACGATACTACTACACTATACTATACTATACTATACTAAACTATACTATACTATTGCTAGTATACTATATACTATTATAGTACCTATAATTATATTACTGACATATTCAGAAACGCCACCATAGTCCGGTTATTGAGGTAACTATCAAAATGAACAAAAAGGGAACAACTTCACTTATCTGTGTTCAGTCCTTAATGACAGCAGGTTTTACAAAATACGAAATGAAAGGAAACCATGACACAATGGGATACAAAACCCCAAGGTTATTTAAAGGTGGTTTACACAGCGTCACTGTTATGACTATTATCATCCCGCTCAAATCCATCACATTATTTCACTCAAAACCCCAAGGTTATTTAAAGGTGGTTTACACAGCTTCACTGTTATGACTATTATCATCCCGCTCAAATCCATCACATTATTTCACTCAAACCCAGCAGCATCCTCAGCCAAAGATCAATGCTCAGGTACCCTGCTGCCTCTTCCGCGTCAGAGCCCACAGCCGTCTCCGTTCCGAAGGGTGCCAAGTCTTGCGGTCATGGAAAAAAAAAAAAAAAAAAAAAAGAGAGAAGCTGTGCACAGATGGGAGTCGAACCAGGACCCTTAGGGAGGCGCGCTACCGCGCACAGCCTCTCGGGGGCGCGATGAGTCAAAACAGTGCACTTGATGCCATGTAGCTGTGAGTTCAAGCCTGGGCTCCGCATTACTGCCACCCCTGACTGGGCATCAAAAGCACGTGATTGGCTGCATGCTTAGATGAGATTAGATGGTTGGTTAACCCCTCTGCCGTCGCTTCAGTGCTTCGGCGTTTTTTAATGGGGAAGCCGCTGCTAAAATTAGCCGAGTTGTTTTGTCCTCTGACATGGACGCTACGCTCACGAAACCGGCAGTTAGGTGGAAAGATACAGAGACTTTTCTTACAGGCGTATCACAGGGAAGAAGAACTAGTATGCATCAGAGGAACTATTTCATCTCCCCCCCACAAAAAAAAGAAAATCTGTCAGAGACACGGTATGTCTAAAAGAGCTGAAAACTGTGATGAGGTGAAATTGACAGGAAAGGGAATAAAATCCAGATGGATGCACCTCTGAGCCATGAGAGAGAGAGAGAGAGAGAGAGAGAGAGAGAGAGAGAGAGACCTTTAGTTTGAGCGCCGCTTCAGACGGAGCCACGGCCTTCACCGAGTCCAATAGATGGGATTCGGGAAACTGGCCTCAGAGGAGAAGGAAGCGGCAGGAAGGTCTGGCGGTGAGATGAGCGCGGTGGCGGCGAGGGGGTGAGGGGGTGAGGGGGTGTTCAGGGGAGACGCCGCGCTCAGATCCCAGGTGGGGTGGAGCAACTGCTCCCGCGTCCAGGCCTGTGGCTCACCATCTGTCTCTTTCCATTCCCTTCTCTTCCTTTTTCCCTCTCTCTCTCTCTCTCTCTGTCTCTCTCTCTCTCTCTCTTGTATCTCTCGTTCTCTTTTCCACTCTGACCCCAACCTCTTCCCCCTCCATATATCTGTATGTCTCACTCATTCTCTATATCTGGACTCTCTTCCTCTTTAACAGACCTGTATCCATCTTGGACTCATGCATCTACTTCGCCTCTCTCTCTCTCTCTCTCTCTCTCTCTCTCTCTCTCTCTCTCTTTCTCTCTCTTCTCTGGCCTGAAGAGTCAGCCCCCCATCAATCTGTATGACTGGGGGGAGCCATTATGTTTGTCAACTTTTACGACAGTGGAGTGAACAGCTTAATATGAGCCTGTAGTAACACAGCCATTTCAGCTGTAGGGACTGGCTCACTAGTGCCACACAGATGGTCCCCAACGGGAGACAATCCCAGCTAACAAGAATCAGTGTGATGGCATGAAGTATAACATAAACGGCTAGCCCATCCCTCTGGACACAACCGTGTGAATGATGGGCTTCTAGTATCGTAGATGTCTCCTTGTAGGCATTACAAAAAGGTCTGATTTAGTGTTAGCGCGATAGTGTGTGTGTGTGTGTGTGTGTGTGTGTGTGTGTGTGAGTGAGTAGGCATGTGGCCTGTGTTTTGATAGAGCATCCTGTCCGCTCATGCACGCGCACGCGCGCGTGTGTGTGTGTGTGTGTGTGTGTGTGTGTGTGTGTGTGTGTGTGGAGCCCGCTCACATTCATCTGAGCGGCGGGGTCAGCCTCCCCTGCGCTCCCTGGGCCCCGGCTGCCATCGCGGAGCGGTCGGCTGGCCCCATCACTCACCTCAGCAGGGGAAGCGCACACACCATCTGTGCTGCTCGCCGGTTCGGGCCAGGCACCACGCTGCATCACTCACAACACACACACACACACACACACTCACACACACACACACAACACACACACACACACACACACACACACACACTCACACACTCACACACTCACAGACACCTGAGCTACCTTCACCATGAGGCAAATGCGACGAAAAGAAGAAGAAAAAAAAAAAAAAGGTTCCAAAAAAATAAAAACCTGAAAATGCTGGGTTATCAGGCGACCCTGGCCAGATTGTCAGCATGAAGGACATCTGATGCAAAAAGAGTTGGGCATTGGACATGGCACAGATCACTCACACAGCAATGCCGAATCCAATGCACCAGAGCTGCAAGAGCTCCTTAAAATAAAGTCATATTTAAAATCTGTATTGAATGTGAGCAGAATCTCAGTAGAGTTCAGCTCGAGCTGGCACTGGAGCCACACAGCCCCTGGCATCAGGAGTCTAGTGCCCCAGTTTTAGGGCTCAGCGGCGCTGGCCAATAACTTCACCATTTGCACGCCTTCAGATGGGCCAGAGATAAGACTGACTGCAGCATTGCTCAAGCTGGCTGCGATTTCAGGTCACAGCCCCAGACACCTCCACCTGCATCTTCACTTTAATCTATGACATTCCCATGCATCTATTGCATTCCGATGCATTTATTGCATTCCGATGCATTTATTGCGTTCCCATGCAATCCTCAATCAGCAATTCGAAACTAGGATGTGAAGCTCTCGACAGAATTTATTGTAGGATTTAAGCCACAACAAAGAGATGGATTTTGAAATAGATCTGCCAAATACACTTGCGCCAACATATTTAAAGGTTAGCTTTAACATCTCCCACCTATGCCCTGTTTGGTTGACCCCTACAACCAATTAGGTTTGACCCCTCGTCTGACCCCACATAAATCAGAAGGCGATACTGTATCTAATACCCCACCCATTATTTTCCCTTAGGTCAACGTGAGGTTACGCCCTCTTATTTCAAATTCCAACGGTCGACTCTAACCCCCGTCTTATCTAAATCAATGGGTATTCTGTAAATCTATTCCTTAATTCGTTTCATACAAAAATATTCCTACACATACATAATACATAATATATTACATAAAATACAGGCAAACGGTATAATGCACCAAAAAATGCACCAAAAAAATACTTGATAATGTAATAAAATAATAATTGACCGGAGGTTTTGATGTAGGTGTGTGAATGCCTGCATTTGTCAGTGCATCCCTCTACCTTTTCTGCTCACTGTTTTTCAAAACTCAAAGCTACTGTGGAGGAGAGCATGTCGACGGTAAATGTATTCACTCAAAAGAAAATGGTTCTTCATGGGGATGAAAAAATACTAATGTTCTTTGTGGAACCTTTTTTGTGTAAAAACTTCAGGCAAACCTGGGTTCTTCACACCTAGCAACCGCTTTATGAATCAGACAGCCAAAAACACCTTAACAGACTTCTATGGCAACAAGCCTTCATCAAAAGGGTTTGAGGAACCGTTCCTACTTAGATGCGCCAAAAGAACCATTAAATATTCTTGACTGCACCTAACAGTTCAGTGAGAACCTTCCCATTCAGAAAGCAGAGGCTCTCACCTAGCCACCCTGTATCAAACATCTGCTCTTGCTATTCACCATGGCTCTTCAACCAGAAGGAGAATTGAAGGAGTCAAATCAGCTGGTTCAGGGCATGGGTGAAGAAACTAGCCCCGTTCAGAACTAACTCTCTCACTTCTAATCTAGCATCACGTTCCGGTTTGCACCCCTCCAACACAAGAACTGCCACACGTAATGGGAACTAACTAAGAGTTAGGGAATTCAACATATTTAAGGTTGGAGTGTGCTTTTTGAAAGTAAAATCGGTGTAGCCACAAAACCAAGGCATTTCTAATTTTATCTCACAATAGAAACTATATTTCTCAGCAGTTACTTGCATGTTATGTATTGTCTTTTTTTGTATCAAGCCCTTTATTGCCGTTGTATTATGCCGTCATAAAAAAACACAGTGCTATTATTCTAAACCAGTGAAAAACAGGTCTATAGATGAACTTCCCAAATCCTCTATCCCTTCGGAAATGTGCTGAAATCCCTGATTGGTGGATTTAGTGAACTGGGACCAATCAGGATGCAAGATATTATTCACTGTCTGGCTGTTTGACAATATGTAAAAATAGCTTTGAACAAACACACATTAACATATGCTCACATCACATCACACACACACACACACACACACACACACACACACACACACACACACACACACACACACACACACACACACACACACACACACACACACACACACACACAACACACACACACACACACACACACACAAAGACACACCTGTGTTGTTTTAGTGAAAGAGGAAAATGTGTCCTCTAACTCCTTTCTGTGAGCTTGTGTGTGCACATGTATTTGAATGTGCCTGTGTAACAGTGCAGAAGTGTGCGGAGACAAGATATTGTTACCATATGGGCTGTGTGTGGTGTGTGTGTGTGTGGTGCATATATTCATGTCTAGTTGTGCCTATGCTTGTCTGAGAGAGAGGGAGAGAGAGAGAGAGAGAGAGAGTGTGTGTGTGTGTGTGTGTGAGAGTGTGTGTGTGTGTGTGTGTGTGTGTGTGTGTGTGTGTGTGTGTGTGTGTGTGTGTCTGTGTGTGCCCCCTGGTATAGCTTCTTTTGGGTGCCCCCCCTAACTAGTTGAGTCATAGTCTGAGTTATGTAATTCCCACTCTGAAGTCAAAACAGTAAACATGCTGAAGAACATCACCCCAACCCTCACCAATGCTCACCCCTTGTCCAACACACACACACACACACACACACACACACACATAAGTCCTCCCTCCCTGCGTGTGTGTGTGTGTGTGTGTGTGTGTGTGTGTGTGTGTGTGTGTGTGTGTGTGTGTGTTTGGGGGGTTTGTTTCAGAGACATCTACAGACAGCATAGCCCATGTGCACCACCAACGTGCTCCCTCTCTTCACCCCCCCCTCTCTATCCCTCCCTCTCTCTCTCTCTCTCTCCCTCTCTCTCTGTCTCTCTCTCTCTCTCCGCTACCCTTTTAGCTAATTTGCTCATTCTGTCTCTCTTTTTCATTCGTTCTTCTTCACAACTTTCTCATCCCTCCATTTTGTCTTCCTATCCTCCTTGATTTTCGGGTATCTCCATCCTTCTCTCCATCTCTCCTCAATTATGTGGCAAGATGGCTCTTGACGCTGTGAGGAGGAAGATGCTTACCATTCTGACACACTGCAGATCCATCGCCACCGCTCAGATGGGCTGAATTACTAACGAGACGCATCGGTCTCTTCCTCTCTCACACACACTCACTCACTCCTCATTTCTATCTCTCTCTCTCTCCCTCACTCTCTCTCCCTCTCTCTCTCTCTCTCTCTCTCTCTCTGTCCCTTCTTCAGACCCCCCCCCTTTCTGGGTATTTCCAGTGAACATACCTCAAAAACATTATCATTCCACCCTCACGCTACTGCTTCAAAAACACGTGCAGCCGTGAATGCAGTCAGGCACATGCACTCCAAACACACACACACACACACAGCCTCATCAAGGGACATCATCACCATACATGGGTGATAGTTGTAAGCATCAGCCAATTATGTTCGCAGACACAAACACACAGCGTACTCACCATGTTTACTTCTGATACCATATCAATGCTGGAGATGTCAATGCTCATGATGACGTCAACAGGAGGACCTTTAAAAAATCGAAGAAAAAATTAAACCCAATCTGACTGTTAGTCGATCTGTCAAATGTGTGGTATTGGTAGCCGTAGCTCTTGCCACACACGTTTAAAGGCCCGCATTTATAACCAAAAATAAAGCTTTACACCCAAATAGGCTAATTACCTCCAAAGTCTGGCCTCAGTCGTATGTCGTAGCCTTTCAGCAGTTTATCCACGGTGACTTTGACGTATGACATGTTGCTAGGTTCGCTCGGGCTGGGGAGACAGGCGCAAGGAGCAGGGGATTGAGAAATTTGGGCATAGCGCAGCCAGACAGGCGAGCTTTCGCATAGCTAAAACACTGTCATCCATCAGACACACACATCCATGCATCACACATGCCGATATATCACACACGCGGCTCACCTCTGCGCGCCCAGAACCATGGTGACTAGCACCGGGAGAGAGAGAATCCCCGTGCGCCAGCGGTCTCGAGTCGTCCACATCACTCACTCCGAACACAGAGATGAAGATTAGAGAAATAAACTTAGTCTGAAGCAGCCCCTGAATTCCGACAACACAGCCACGCATGCGCGGCTCTGTCACCAACATCAAAACGCTATTCACGCAAAAACGCGGAAAAAATCTGGTTTATTTTCACCCTTTTCCAATGCGGAGGAGGTGGGAGGATAGAGGCGGAGGAGAGATGAACAAATAGCGTGAGGAGGAAGAGGAGGAAGCGTGATAGTGAGAGAGGGCTAGAGTGTTGCTGGCGATTTAGAAGCGCTGCTCGGTCCTGAGGTCGCGAGCCGTATCAGTATGCCGGTCAGATCCCATCGCCTCCGGCGCGGTGAGCTCGTGCTGGTCAACGCGGACACGGCGGCTGCTCGCGGGGTCTCCGCGTGTCCTCGCGGGCGGCGCAGGAACCCTTTACAAGACACTCAGCGAAGCCTAGAGCGCAGCTGCGGCAGCTTGTCTTGCCTTGCGCCTTAAACGAGCTCTATTTGGGGCATAGCAGGATACGAGCACGTTTCAGGAGGAGCCGCTCTTGCGCATTTTCTTTTTTGGAAGAGTAGATGTCTCTCTCTCTCTCCCTCTCTCTCCCAGTGCCTCACTCCCTCTCTCTGCGCTGACTCTCCACTCGCCTGGCGTCACGCGTTCGCTACTCGATTGAATTATTTGTTAGAAACCCGGAAAATGCATTAAAGCCCCCCATCCTGCCGGACACAGCATTAAAGCTCGCGACCACACCAATAATTAATAAGGACAGATGAAGTGTATGATGATAGCAGACAAAACGGACTCGTGCCGGGAAGATATTAGAACGAAGCAGTGAGACCCGTTACACAATCATTATATGATTTCATATGTGTTAATCACTGACATTGTGAAAAGAGTACACTTACTTGGTTTGAAAGTGATGCTGCACCCAAGGATTTGTACTGCCTGTACAGTTTGTAATCTTGCTTATTTTCTGTAATTAATGGACCATGCGAACCTAATCGCACGTATAGTCATACTAAGATCACAGCTTAGTTAAAGAGAACCAATGTAAATTAGCTTGATGAATCATTTTGTTATGTTAGTGAATGATTATGAAAAGGAGAGAAACTGTGTGTGTGTTTGTGTGTGTTTGTTTCAAGGTGGGAAAACTGTGTTTGCGCTGTGTAAACACTTTGCCACACTCTCTGGGGAGGGATAGCTGTCAGAGCTGAGTATGAGGAAAGTGTGTAAGCTGCATAACTCTCTTTAAACATTTATACACCATGATAAGGATAAACAGACCCTTTAAGACCATCCCCAACGTCACTGCAGAATGAAACCTGCACCCACACACACAGAGGGGCATCCCGAGCACACATGTTTAGACATACACACAAATGCAAAAAAAAAAAAAAATCTTGCCTATTTCGCTCATACACAGATTACACAGATCATTAAGCATGCTCTTAGTAATAATATGCTCTCACATGCATATGTCTTTGCATAGGCCTTATGTGTACAGGGGCATGTGAGAATGAAGTAGTGCTGTTGCTGGAAGAGAGTTTGGAGGGTTACTGATGAAATTATCTAGTATAGCAACAGTCGTCGTGGGCTATACCTAAGAAATATTTCCTGATGAAATATGTTGTCAAGTAAAATTCGATCAAGCCTTTCTTCAGTGCAAGACAGAAGTATGAAACATTGTTAAACTCTCAACTAAAGTATAAAGTTTGCATTACGTAGCGGAAGAGAAATAGCTCATGTTCTGACTGTAAGAGAGATGAGAGAAGAGGGAGGATAGGATTGGGGGTGGAATCGATACCGTTTAGTATCATCATACTTTGCAAAGTGTTATATCATATTATATCACAAGTGAATTATTGATCTTCATTTTTTTTTCATTATCAATTTTGTAAATGCAGT
Source organism: Clupea harengus (assembly GCF_900700415.2). Taxonomy (NCBI): domain Eukaryota; kingdom Metazoa; phylum Chordata; class Actinopteri; order Clupeiformes; family Clupeidae; genus Clupea; species Clupea harengus. The sequence goes on from NC_045165.1 coordinate 6,729,271, forward strand.
TCAAGCCTACTGGGAGGCTACAAGCATTACATAACAGCTTTAACAGTTTAACACTCTGCGGTGCTAAGGAGAGAACAGCTTTAACAGTTCAAACTCTATGGTGCTGAGGAGAGAACAGTGGATGAACAGAGTAAAAAGTCTTACTTTGTAACAAACAAACAAACAAACTGTATCATGTAATGAGGGGCCTCTACAGTTATTCCCACGACTAAGTTGTGTTTAGTGTAATGGTGTGAAACTTCAAGGTAGACTATTTTCATATATATATATATATATATATATATATATATATAACATTTATAACATATATTTATATATATAACATTCTCTCAGTCGTAGAGGGCAAGTCAATGCTGACTTGTTTTAAACAACAAAAAAACGAAATAGGCTAAATGTACACCACTGACTAGGCAGTTTCTGGACCCACAGCAAGCACAACACATATAAACAAACGTATATGATTTATATGCCTATATACCAAGGTCACAGTTATGGCAGTTCATCTCATTATGCATTATGTTCACTGCCTTTTTATTTTGTTATTATTTAATTCTATCAAACCACATGTATTCTACCCGGTCTGTGTCCTGTCATGAGGCTAGCAGTACTACGTATTCATCTGTGACTTTCACCCAATACTATTTATTACATGTACTGCTTCCTACGAGGCCTCCATGACATTTTTCCCCTAGCAACAAGCAGTGCCCTTTAATTCGTATAGCCTAATTTTTTTTTTTTCATGCATCCTGCATCTTTTGCCATTTTTGTATAGAACATCAGTCACAATCACACTCCTGTTGTCCTAGGGACAACAGAATGAGCCCGCTGGGCTTCGACCAATCACAAGATACAGCAGCTCCACAGATACAGCAATGCGTTGCTATTACAAGGTCTCAAGTAGTGAAATTTACCATAAGGGCATGTCATATTGCTTTGCAGGTGTTTCTGACGAGACACAGGATTCAAATCCTTTAAATGTCAGATTCAAATCTACTTATCTGCCACTTCCTGAATGCAATGTCAGTAAAGCAATAGCACACACATACACACACACACACACACACACACACACACACACACACACACAAGCCACTGGTCTAGCCATTGTTTGATGGGAATGTGTTTTTCCATAAGGTTTGATTAAAACAATAACACCCGACAAAATTTAAAATCACGTTAAGTCATCCACCATCCTTACAAACTGAGTTGCTCTGTTGACTGGTCCTTCTCTCTGACCTCCTTTTTCTGTGCTGTTAGCTAATTATTATCTGCCCAAAGGACTCGCCACAAGCTGTTACCAAATCCTGACCAGTCTGAGTATATGTACAGCTTCAGCCAAATCTTTTTTTTGCCATCTACTGAAGTATGTCATGCCAGAAAAAATTTGACGGCAAGATTGAGCTGCTGTATGACTTGTTTTTCCACCATCTTATGAATCGCCTTACAACATACCTTAGACACCGTGTACATGAGCAACTTTTCCCTGCACATTTTCACCCATCAGCTCTGTTAATGACTCCTCTGCCCCATGGGCTCTTCTGACCTGTGTAAGAAGGCCCTCCAGTGGCCACTTTGGTTATTACACGCCCTTACATTGAGCCAAAGGGACGTGTTATTAGTTGGTCATTACTGTGACATGTGAGAGCATGTGCCATATGTATCATGGTATTATGATATGGACGGTTGGAATCATTTTATACACGACTGAAGATGTGAGTCATCAATGTCCAGTAATGTGCGTGTCACTAAGAAGTATATGAAGCTCTTCTGGCAGTGGCAGCCGCCTGACAGTCACATACAGAACCAAAGCCTCTCAGTGACACATTAAATATGAATAAAACCAATTCCTCACCATTCTTAAATCGCCCCCTTGTGAATCTCTTCACGTGCTACTAAGACACCTGATAATTATTATCTTCTCCTCCTAACTTAATGGCAGTTGGTGGCCTAGGTTAGAGATTCGACCTTGGGACCGAAAGGTTACCGGTTTGATACCCTGGACCAGCAGGGTGGGAGGAGTGAATGACCAGCGCTTCCCCCTCCCTTAACATCCACGGCTGTCGTGCCCTTGAGCATCTGATCCCCAACTACTCCCTGGGTGCTACTGCTGGAGTGGCTGCCCACTGCTCCGGGTGTGTGTGTGTGTGTGTGTGTGTGTGTGTGTGTGTGTGGTGTGTGTGTGTGTGTGTGTTCACTGCCTCCACATGGGTTAAATGCAGATTTCTAATTTACCTCAAGGGATTAATAAAGTATCTAAAACAGGTTGCAAAATGTCTCTTTGTGGGCAAATGTCTCTTTGTAAGTAGGCTGATATTTGAGCTACACTGTTGCATTATGAGTAAAAAAGCGAACCGGTGTCGGCTGTTTGCCAAGCACACAGCTGGAGGGAAACGGTGTGGTCTCGAGCTCCTCTCAACTCCAGTTTGGCAAGGACACAGAACCTCACGTAACCAGGAGACCGGCGCCATGCAGTTACCATAGTTACCGTGTCCTCGCCGTCTGAGGATGCAGCTAGCTGCATTGAACGACGACGCAGTGTGAGCCAGCGTGTGTGACCATGAGAGGTCCTTGTTGGAGCCTCTCCTGCGTGACAATAAGTACCAGGTCTTTTGAATTGCGAGTCGAGAGGGTGAGACATGCCGAGACCGGAGAGAATATTCTGATGAGGGACCTTTCATTTATTGTATGGTTTACAAAAAAAAAAAAAAAACATTTTCAGCAGTCCCACAAAAACATTGTACAAGAAAAAACATGCACTCTCTCACACTTTTACACATATTCTGCAGACAAACTTGTTTCAAACCCTCAGAATCTTAAACAAACTCCTTGTGTATACACACACACACACATACACCTTCCACAATGTTCTGCAAAAACCAATTAGGTCATGAGGCTATTGAGATATGTCTGTGTGTGCTCAAGTGAGAGTCCAGGAAAGGTTCTGGCTGCATTGTGTGGACTGATACAATGCTGGAGCTCTCTGCTACTCTCCGCGGGCTGCCGTCCTATGATGATGATGTCATCACTCCGGCCACCAGGGGGGTGATGTCTCAACTGTCAGGGTGACTCACTTTGATAACTCACTTCAGCTGTAGTACCACCTGTGGGAATATGGATTAAGTGAGTTTGTGTGGAGAGCCAAAGGAGCTGATGACACACACTGGTTTTATTTGACTAATCGCTTATCTTCAGGGGGTCTGTGTGTCTTTGTATCTGTGTTTGCATATATGTGTCATGAGAACTCTGTGAACCAAAGGAGAGATCAACTGAATATGCATTTACAATGAACATGAACGCTTGTTGATATCCCCATCTTGAATAAAGTCAATTTGTTTCATAATTAGACACATGACTTAAAGAATTGTGTGTGTGCGTGTGCCTAACCTTGTTAGCAGCCTCCATGGCACTAATGAGAGTCTGTAACTCCTCTCGGTTCATCTCTATGGTAACAGGCCGTGGTTTTCCGTTCTCCTTCACGTCCAGTGTGAGGTTGAGGAGAGGTGTGTGCAGAAGCGAAAGCTTATCACTTGATAGGGCCAGCTACACACACACACACACACACACACACACACACACACACACACACACGAACAACCAATACATTGTTATTACTTGACTCTGAAACACTCCTTATTGTACAATCATAAGAATTAAACAATAAATCTAACATTTTACATCTCATAACCATTTCACTGGTGTTGCTGCATACTGAACAAAGCTGTGCTGTAATCAGTCATGTTGTCTCACAAACATTTCTCTTTAAGTCAAGTGCCAAAGATAAGGTTAGTTCTATGTGCAGATTGTGAGTGGTGCTTTGACGTTTAAAGTGTAAGTTGTGTGGTTAAGAGGAGGTGGTGTATAGATAAGCTACAGAAATGTCCCCATCCTGTTCCTAGAGAATCAACATAGTAAGCTTTCCAGAACGTATTAAACTAGCCATTAACCTCTATTTGCCATTTTACTGTGTTCAGATGGCAAAGAGCAGGTGTCTCTCTCTCTTTCAAAATGGCGGCTATGCACGACAATGAGTTCTGTAAGAGCAGGAGTAAAACTAGGCAGCGGTGGTGTATGTGCGTATGTCAGCGTGTCTGTGAGTCTTTGTGTGTAGTACACATTGCAGCTATTACTTTCATCTGCCAGTCGAAGTCCTGGAGCTGGGTGCTGGAGATGGCGTTGGTTCTGTCCACAAGAGCCTGGTGGATCTCCTCCTGTCTGCTCTTCACACACTGCGAGATGCACTCTGCATGGGTCGCTTCCAGCACCGAGAGCAATTCCTGAGTGGACACGCAAAACAAACTGATTGATGATGAAGATCTGCCTCACAGTAAATCAGTAAACCACCCTATGTAGAGACATTTCCACGTAAAAACACAAGCTTAGGTGTCGCTCGCATGGCTCTTGAAGTACATACCGTGTCTGAGCACTTCTTTCCCACGAGCACCCTGAAGAGGGATGAGAGGGCCTCCAGCAGCTCGGACCATTGCGTCAGAGTCCACCTGTCACCATAGTCCGTTCTCTTTGGATAGCTTCTTCCACACAGCCCATCCACCACCCGATGCAAAAACTAGTGAGAAGGGGAAACATATTGGTTCATGATTGAAAACATTTGTTGAAAAATTAGGTAAGCTTTTTGTAGTTGTGTAGAAGTGGTGAAAGGTTGGTTCGTCGGTTTGAGCATGTGGAGTTTTTGAACGCAAACAAGTTTTTAAAGGACATATTCATGTAACAGTAGCCAGTGGGTACAGTGCTGTGCAGAGAGTAAACCTGACTTCCCAACACCTTAAAGGGAAACTTCAGGATTTTTCAACCTGGGCTCTATTTTTTAGATCTTTTTGGGTGCAAACTTTTACTAAGGACAATTAACAATCGAAATCTGTCCAGTATTGAGTTGGAACGCTATAATCGGCAACGACAAAATGGCTATACAATGTCATCCCATGGGGCAAGCATCTGTGTCAAAGTAAGCTTTGTGCCACTGACAGGTTCATTAATGTTATTCTAAGTGTCTGTCAAAATGAAAAAGGATCCCTACAGAGATGGACCTGTGTCTGTTTACCTCAACAACTGTAAAGAAACTGTAGAATATGACTGTTTCTCTAAACAGTCTGTTTCTTCGAAAATCCCTACGTTTCCCTTTAAGAGGCGATGCTAGCACGCCCACCTCCTATGCCCAAGGTTGTCACGGCCACCTCCTATGCCCAAGGTTGTGAAATCGAGTCCGGCGTGGGACTGTGCTTGGGTATACAATGCAGGTTACGTTCACAAATAACAACAATTCCATACATAAACTTGAAAGACTTGTACACAAGGCTTTTTTCACCTGGAAACCACTATAAGTATTTGTGGATTTTGGGCTCCTTATTCCTAGTTTGATTGATCCAATTTCACCAGATGCGGATGACAGACAATGCACTGACAGCAGACATCAACATGATTAAGTAATTGATTTTTTATTGTAGTTGTATTTTTATACTTATAACATAATAACATTTTCAACAATTACATTACACTACATTCAGCTATCGTCTACACCCATCATCTCAAGCAGCAGTGGCCATACCGATAACCGAGAGATTATAGTAAGGTATCCACCTGAACACACACCCACCCTTCTGAAATTCACACGTTGTTATAATAGGGAGATAAAGTAATTGTCCAAGCACACAGAAAGGGAGAGAGTGCGCTGCCATTAAGCTTTGAATTCCAGTTGATAGCCTAAGATACTATTTTCTCTCAAATAGCCTACTAACAGACACATATTTGTATTCTTCTGTACAATCTCCGTTCAAATTCTTTCGTGATTGGTAAGGAATATGAACGAGCGCAATACTGAACCAAAGTACCCGGTGTCACATGAAATAAATCACGGAAGAGAAAAAGTGCACTTGGGCTACATGAACGTTATATTCCAGTCTTTGTGTTTTACGCAATACGAAAACAAGGCTGCGATTTTGGTCGCATGTTTCCTTGAGATATTATTTTTTGTGAAAGCGATAAGATCAGAGATTAGCTGAGGTGCCCAAAATGTAATAATATTCTTGCAGACTATGGACAAAGTTCAAGTTACATACAAATCTTTGCAGCTTCTTGTAAAACAAGTTAGCCAAAATGCATCGATCAACGTCGTTGATAGGAACTTGGGTTTTTGATGCACCGCTTCAGACGAGGTTGTCAGTTCACGCAGGCTAGCTTCTGGTGTTACTGTTACCAACAGTTAGGTAGAGATTTCATAGCATTGTCGCAAAATTATGAACAAATTCATTTTTAAGCTACACACAAAAACTGACATCTGATTCTTGACTTACTTTTAGACATTCAACGGCTGGTATTTTATTCAGTAACTGCAGTGTAGACATTTCATCTCAGTTTCCGTACTTCCGCGTAGTCAGCTCAGCTGACTTGGTCATATGATCAGATCTCTCTTTTTTTAAACACCAAAATGACGCGGGTGTTTTCAGTGACTGTAAAAAAAAATATTTTAAAAACAGTATTTTACTTTCAAATAGACTGAATTGATATGGTCCACTGCTGCCTTTAGGTAGCCTATATTCTCATGGAGCGAACGGTTATACTGCCGCCACCTCACTTCAGTAGATACCTGAAATTGCCTGAAACCTCTATGGTGATGTCTACGCAAAAAATTGTGAGACCATGTGCAGTAGCTTATTTTAGGTCATATCGGAACAGAAACCCTGACTGATTCTGTCTGTGCCAACTACTCAAATGGTAATTTGCTCAATATCTGTTAAACCGTTTGCTTTACCTTATAAGGCAAAGCATTCTCACCGCAGGAGCCTCCTGTCTTGATAGCCAGGCTACTAGGGGCTGGCTACACTTTCAGCAGTTTTTTCCCCTCATCTCTGGTCAATTGTTTTTGGACAAGCTAACATCAAAGTAGATAGCTAAAGTTGTAGTAAGTGACCGTTTAAGAGAAAGCAGGGTTACACACAACAAAGGAGACAGCGGTGAAAGTTTTAGGTTTGACATAGGTTTGATATTTTATACTTTCCGTAGGCCTATATTTGAACACAACAAAGCACTCCAGCTGAAGAAAGAAAAATACTTTGCCATCAATGTACCTAAAAAAAAAGCTTCAGGACACATCCTAATATCCCTTCAGTCGCTCCAGTCTGCGTAAGGGGCCGTCTGCAAAGTACACATGTAACGGTTGTTCGCTTTTTGACATGCCTTGACTTTTCTCTTTTGATATGCAATAATCACTGAAAACGAAATTTTGTTTTACAATAGAACTTCCAAAACGGAGTGACTTAACACAAGACATTTAGCAGAAACCCCTTGTTTTAGAAGATGTTTTTAATTTAATACAAATTATATTGTCTCATTTTGAAGGCTGTAGTAGCCTAGTTCTTAGTACCAATTATCCAAGTCCAATTATATTGAAACAGGAGTGCTTTGTTTAACAAAATGACCGTTTCTCATTCTGAAAGGTCCTCTCCAAACATTAATTAAACCTCTAAAAACTCTGTTCCGCAAAGTTACATATATGTTGTTTAAATATGGCTGTTACAGGTTTTAGTTTTAGAACTGCCATCAGGTAGACAATGTCATCTCCAATGCAGTAATATCTCAAATCAAAACATTTGAGAAGTTTGGCTGTGATGGGATACTGATTGAACCATTTGTAGTGTCAAATAAGGGGGGGAAATGATAGTCATCCCAAAAATAAGGGCTTTTTGTGTCCAAACTTTATCTAATGATGACAGTGACAGTTGGTAAATGGAACACTGATGTCACAGTGACAAGCATGACACCACAGAGGTTACTATAGTTATGGAATCCTAAAGTGGAACACATAGGCAAGTTGTCAGTGACTGTTGTACAACTGTTGTATGGCCAAGAAGGTGAGAGTCAACACAAAAACTTGAGGACTGTGATACGGAGAGAGAGACAGAGTTAGAGAGGAAGAGAGAGCAGAAGAGACTTCAGCGTGCAAGGCGAGAGCAGCAAACGGGGGAAGAGAGAGGAGGACAGAGGCAGATGAACGTCAACGCCAAGCAGACGGCAGATAGACAGAGAGACATGGCAATACAGCAGGAGCAGGAGTTGTCCCGTGACATCAAAAAATGTATGCAAATCATCCAGGAGGTGTCACTGCATGAACAGGCTTGCAAGGAGCTGGAAAGGCTGCGACACCTTGAAATCCTCTACCATGAGAAGAAGAAGAGAGCCCTAGAGAGAAGAAGGCAAAGGATTGATCGGCAGGAATTGACTGGAAGAAAAACAGACATATGGAGAGAAAACTTCTACAAAAACAAAAATAATTGAACAGTGTTTGAATGAAAGGCAGCAAAAGATTGGGGAGGAGAGGCAGGAGAAAAAGGAAGGAGACGGAGCGACTGAAAGAGACGGAGAGAGAGATGGAGAAGAAGGGCGAAATGGAACTGAGGGAGAAAGGTCAGACTGAGAGAGATGGAGCAGGAGTAGTTAAACAGGAGGACCAGAGAGAAAAGGGGAATGGAAAGAGAGATGCAAAGAGTTTGAAAAACAGATAGAAAGGGCAGAAAGAGAGGCCAATGAAGAGCAAGAGAGATTGCAAGAGCTGAAGAGAACTGAGCGCCAAAGGCGGATACAAATGGAAGAAGAGAAAGACTTCTGGAGGTCCAGAGAAGGAAGATGGAGGAGAAGAAGAGGGAATGGGAAGACAGATGGAAAGATATTGAAAAACAGAGAGAAAGGGCAGAAAGAGAGGCCAAGGAAGAGAGAGATAGATGGCAAGTGTTAGAAAGAGAGGAACAACAAAGACAGATACGTATAGGAAATGAGTTAAAGAGAGAGAGAGAGAGAGAGAGAGAGAGAGAGAGAGAGAGAGAGAGAGAGACTCTTGCAGGCACAGAGGAAGGAGATGGAGAGTAAACAATGGGAGATGGATGAGAAAAAACAGCAACTGGAATTACAAACAGTTACGGAAGCAGAAATAGAGGAAAAACTCAAAGAAATGGAGAGAATGATGACAAAAACAGGCAGATTGAAATGGAGGAGGAAAAACAAGGAGACATTGATAGACTGATGGACACCCAAAGAGAGAATAATGAAAAGAGACAAAGAGAGATGGAGAAGATAAAGTTGCACAAAGAGAGAAAAGAAGAAGAGGAGGAGAGACTGAGGCAACGCCATAATGAAGACAGGCAAAGTTACAGAGAGCTGTAGAAGCAAAGATGGAGGAAAAACTCAAGGAAATGGAAAGAAAGGTAAAAGAGAGAAACAACACAGAGCTTAAACAGACAGAGGAAAAAGGAGAAGGGTAGCCCAGCTAAAGGAAGATGAGTGGAAAGAGAGATGCAGGGAGAGGAGGCAGAAATGAGCGAGGAAGAGAGATTGAGAGAGGAAGAAAGAGAAAAACATCAAACGCAGCTTCAAATTGAAGAGGGGAAACAGAGAGAGAAAAAGACTCCTGGAGGTCCAGAGAAGGGAGATGGAAGATAGACAAAGAGAGATAGACAAGAGAAAGTTGGAGATGGAAGATAGACAAAGAGAGATAGACAAGAGAAAGTTGGAGATGGAAAGGAAATAACTGGAAAGACAGAAGGAGGCGCAGAAAGAAAAGAGAGAGATAAATAGACAAAAACGAAGCGAGACAAAAATAAACTCAGAGTTGGTAAGAAAAGAGGACGAAGCAAGAAAGACAGAAATGGACGAGAGACAAGGTGAGAGAAAGAGACACATACAAAGAGAGAAGGATAAGAACCCAACTGAGATTCTGGGAAATATGGAAAGGCCAGAGGGGGAGATGGAGATGGGGAAAGAGCTTCAAATGCAGGGAGAAGTCAGATAAACAAACCTGGAAATTATGAGACAAAAGGAAGAAGCAAGAAATCATGAAACGTATGAATGAGAGGCTCTGATGCAGGAAGAGTCTGAGGACCGACAGGAAGAAAGCCAGCAAAAACGCATAGAGATCGATGGAATGAAGGGAAAAAGGGGAGACTCAGAAAAAGATGGGACAGGCTGAGAATGGTAAAGAAATGCATGTCGAGAAAATCAAAGTGGAGACGGTGGCAGATGCAAAAGAGGGGGAGACCAATGAAACAGACATGGAAATGAGCCCCGAGGACGTTAATACCAGACAGCATCAGAAATCGAGATTTGACATCATTGTAGAACAAGAGAGGGAGAGAAAGAGAGAGCAGAAGAGAAAGGTAGAAGAGAAACAGAAGGAGGAGCAGAGAAAAGGGAGAAGAGAAGAGAAAGCAGGATGAAGAAGTAAGATACTGGTATGAACATCCAGAGGAATGGCGCAAGCACCAAGAAGAGCTGACCTTCAAGAAAGAGGAAGAACGACGACTAGAGCTGGAGAAAAAGTAGGAAGAAGAGGCAAGGAGACTTGCAGAAATAAACAAAAAGGAGAAGATATACGAGCAGATGGGAAGCTGTCAGAGATGGAGACAGAAGTTCAGGTAGAGCACCAACATGAAACTAGTGCACAGGAAATCAATTCTGGACAGCCTTGCAGATAAAATTCACAACTACTTCTGGAGAAAGAGAGGGAGAAAAAGAGAGACGCAAGGAGAAATGCAGATGAGAGGCAGAGAAAGTCACAAGAGGCATGGAAAGATGAGCTTAAAAGGAGAGAAGAGAAGAGAGAGCAGGATGAGAAAGCAAGATACTGGTCTGAACACCCAGAGGAATGGCGCAAACTCCAGGAAGAGCTGGCCATTAAGAAAGAGGACAAACGACGACTAGAACTGGAGAAAAAATGGGAAGAAGAGGCAAAGAGGATAGAAGAGAGAAAGAGAAGAGAGCAGGAAACTGAGGATGAAATGAGACGTGAGAGGGAAAGGCAGCGAGAAATTGATCTACAGAAGGGGAGAGAGAAACAGAAGGAGACTGAAATGCAACGCCAGTTGGAAAAACAGACAGAACTGGAGAGAGAAAGGGAGGTGGAGAGAGAGAGAGAGCTGGAAAAGGAAAGAGAGAGAGAACAGGAAAGACAGAAAGAGAGAGAGAACAGGAAATTCAGAGACAGAGAGAAGAAAAAAAGGAGACAAGAGGAAGAAACTGAGGGACAAGCAGAGATGGAACAACAGGAGGAAGATGAAGATGATGAAGATCATCAAACCGAGAATGGGACAGATGGTCCGGTGGCCCAGGATAAGAGTGTAAGAAGGGGGTTCCTTGGATGGGTCAATGAAAAGGTGAGAGAGAGAAAGCAGAGAAAAATTGAAAAGACTATCAAGAGGGAAAAGGAGGAAGGTAATACGTATTACTGGGAACGTAAGTATCCAATGAATCCATAAATATTCTCACTGATATCCTTGCACATCTAAATAATGTGCCTTTATGTTGTCACGCCATCTTGCTGTAACCTTAATGCTTTTATGAGTTCAGTCTTTTTCAGTCTTTTCCCTCTATAGCTCTCAGGGGTTACACATCCCGGGCCCAGCGAGAACAGGAGAAGCGCAGGAGCCTACTGAAGGCAGAGGCAACCAGACAAAAACTACAATCATCCTGGCTTGAGTGGGAACCCAAAAAGAAAGAGAAAAAGTTACAGAGGAAATCCCAACATTCTGCAGCAAAATGAAAAAGGTGATAGGAACCTGGATCTTTACAATGGTGTTCAGATTTACACCACCGGCCATAAACATCATTGGCTGGGATAGTAGCAGCAGCAGGAGTGAATTATTCAGAACATTAAAAAAATAACAAAATAAGCTTTCCTCATTGTAATTACTGTTTGTTATTTATTACAAGGAATATGTCACTTTGTTAAAGACCGACTCCATACAAGACATATAATGAGCAAAATAAGCAGTCATCTTGATACTTTTGAAACTGAGGAAGCCCCTAGATTAATTTGGACGTGGGGGCGGGGGAAGGTGATGATATATGATACAGATGATTGACTAGGAATTTGCAGTGGTGCTGTCATGGCTGTATTAATCTAGTCAATTTCATGTTGCAAGTATATCATAATTTAGATACCTTTACTCACAATAAAAGAGAGAAACCATTTTCTTGCTAAGCTAGGGGACTTGCACATCAGCAATTTTTGGTTAGGTTGGCAGAGTTTAGTTTAGTTTAGTTAAGTTTAGTTATAGCCTAGTCAGGTCGATTAAATTATCAACCAATGGACTTTGTTTTCTCGTGTTTGTTAACTGACCTAGAATAACGTATTTGCTTGCACATGATGTCCTCATGCCATCCTCTTCAACAATACAGTAGCGTCTCGAGCTGCAGCCAAAGGAGCCGTATCCTTTTCTCCGTTTTTCGCCCAACTGATATCTGGCAGTTGGCTGTAGTGTTTGTGGTGAGTTGAAGTGCAACTTTTTGGCCCATGACACAGGCGACATGAGGCGATACAACAGTCAGCATTACAGTCTTGCCGCAAGTTCTGTGATGTCAGTTAGGTGTGTCTCTGGCTTTACATGTGTAATTTGCAGACAGTCCCTTACAAAGACAGGACTGAAGAAGTGAAGTTGAAGATGGTTTTTTAATAAAAGATGATAGCGACATTGTTTTTTCTTTGGAGTTTCCATGTTCTCCTTCATGTTATTAACCTACAGTGCTTCCTCGAATCTAAATGTACGGAACGTTCAAAATCGAATATTCCACGAATGTCAAATCTCAAACTGAAGGAGGTGTGACAAGTAACACGCGCAAGAGCGAGCTTTTTGTCTGAACTCCATCTGCGCAACTCGACTGTATACCCTTATTGTAGCCCGGATACAGTCATTGCGAAGTCATTTCTTTTTTAAAGAAACTACAAAAAGCAATCATTGCCACTGAACAATGTTGCGGTTATCCTTAACATTCCTGGTTTGACTTCATATTAATACCGCACGGTTGCTACTAGATTGGAGATGATGCAAATAACGTAAGTTTGATTGTCTTGTCATTAGCGTTTCACTTAGTATTTGATAATTGTTGTTTGTGGAAGTTCAGACAAATGTAAAAACAATACCTACTGGTTACAGTAGTCATGCGCTCTTACATCCTCAATAATGTACATCTAACGTAAGCCTCTTTATGTTTACTGCAGCTAATGTTAGCTCCAGAGAAGCAGCACTACTGCCTTGTATTCGCCTGGAATTTTGGCACAATAGTGAAGACTTCGCATGTTAGCTTTTGCATGGTGGATGACTGACTCAGTGCATAAGCCCAGCTGTTCGTTTTCAGATATCTTAGAACTTGCCATTTGACTAGCTAGCTTGCTAGCTAGCTTGTTTACCAGTATTGTTTTCCCAGGATTGTGTCTAAGATCACAAGGCATCCAGATAATAGCTTTTACATTCCTATTTAACAAGCAAATGTGGGCCCGAAATGTGTATTTGATCGTAGCTTGACAGCATAGGCGTTTTACGATGGGGACATATGCCCCCACCATCGGCTGTATACCCATCTCTATATACAGTCTATAAATATACTCTGCATACAGTCTATACTCAATATACAGTAATTGGTCCCCACCACTTCTTGCGACGAGCAGTTTCGCCCCTACCACTTTTGATAACTAAATACAATCTTATTACATTAAGTGCTTAATCGCCAGGCTTCTATAGATGAAAATCGAATTGATATACGACAATGAAAGTTGAGTGTGAAGACTTAAAGAAAAAAGCCTGGCCACGGTAGTCTTTAACTCGCTATCGACTAGTTCATAATGCCCAGCATATGTTACATGGATAACTTTCAGTGGACTATATAAAGGTAAGATGGTTTACAATTGTGGCGAGGTCTCTGGTTTAAAGGCAAGTTATGTGCCCCGTACACCACACAACCCCAGTAAATGCCGTTTTTTTGGCTTGCACACAGACGAGAATTGCGGACACAATGAGCAAAACGGAAGGCAGGTCAAGATTGTTCTTGTATTTGTTTAATGTGGGCACACCTTGATTGTTTCTTTTCTGACCAGCAGTCAGTTCATTTGCCAAAAAAAATCAAGGTTACAGTGGCAAAATATTTGCTGTGGTCATTATAGTACAAGCCAACATGTAAACATGGTGTACTTTAAGTGTAATTGTTGATCTGTCTAGGCCACGTGGGGTGAAATCCCCCTTGATATCATTGCACTGCCTTACTTGTAATCTATGTTGGTTGAAAGAAGAAAAAGTAACAACTTGGAAAAAATCGAGGCCTGTAGTCAAGTAAAGTAGGGCTGAACGATTTGGGAAAATAATCTAATTGCGATTTTTTACCAAAATATTGCGATTGCGATTTAATATGCGATTTTTTTTTATCCTCTTTTTTTCCCAACAAAACGTGATGAATGATTTAAATATGACCAACACAATATTAGATACATTTAGTGTAAAATATTCTTTCCCACATTTTACATTTTTATTTAACTGCTCATTACAGAAACAAGAACAACAAATCGGTGGCTTTGCCACTGTGCATTTAAGTAATTTAAAAAAAGTCATTTTAAGTATAAACACTAGGCATGCACTTTTTAAACACTGTGTGCAAAATGTACCATCTTAAAAAAAAAAAAAAACACGTTTTTTAATCGCGAACGTTGCGGTTAGAAAATCGCATTCTATCATATCGCGATTAAATCGCAAATTCAATTAATCGTTCAGCCCTAAAGTAAAGGACTCCATATTTTGATCATGCTTTTACGATTGAAGCGGAGGCTTTTACATCCGAGCAAATTGGTATCCATGTTGGCCTTCTGGGGGAAGGCCAGTGTGTGTTGTTCAGCTGTAGGCATTTCCCGAGTGTGTGTGTGTGTGTGTTTTAGCTGTGCATTGGGACTACCGTTTGTGTTTGGAACACATACAGCAAGTGTGTGCTTGAGAGCTCCAAGCATTTTTCACTATGTGGAGAGGGATGCCCCTTTTTAGCCGAGTGTTGTGAAGCACACCCTTTTTGTGGGGCTCGTCTAATGCGCCCAGCTCAGTTTTAGCTGTGATTTATATTCACAAAATTAATTTGGATCTGGTTATACCAGTTTCTACCGTAACGGAACAATATAAAAATGACACATTTGGATGCTGGGGATAGACTTATCAACAAAAGGAGTTTGGAATTTCATTAGGATCCTAGAAAGTTTGAAGACACAAGCATGCAGTGTTTGTATATAAGGGGTGTGATGCATATTACATTTTTGTTACGAGAGTCTAACACTTTAGATACACACAGATTTGTTACGAGAGGCTACCACTTTAGATACACACAGATTCGTTACGAGAGGCTACCACTTTAGATACACACAGATTCTAAGAGTGGCTAACACTTTAGATACACACAGACTCTCGCCGTCTCCTGCCTCGCTATTCTGTTTTGTAACTTTGACCTCAGTGTGGAGTTTCAGTTCCTATGGTACTCAAACACACACACAAACACACACACACACACACACACACACACACACACACACACACACACAGGCCCCGTAGCCTCACATGAGTCTCTCCAGTGAATGCTCAAACGCAGATCACAAGTGGAATGGAATTCCCCTGTGTGTGTGTGTGTGTGTGTGTGTGTGTGTGACAAAGAGAGAATCTCATGTACCAGCAGATCAATGACCTCTTTATAAACTGTTGAAACATAAGATGGTGATCTAAAATAACTTCCCTTTTCCTTCATGAATTTGCTTTCCTTACACTGACAAGCGCGTTCGTACACTTGCACAGAATTTTTAACTGTTTAACAGTTGTAGGATTATTCAAAACTTCAGTGTTTATCTGGCAAACAATTGAAAGGGTGATGTGTGGGAGTCCAGGAAGTGATTCGAATTCTGAATATAAAATATGTAGATCGAATGCTCAGGTCCACCTAAACTTTCAGGCTTTACATTAGGATCGTTCATTACTCATTACTTAGGAAGAGCACTTAGGTGTGAGTGAGTTGTGTGAGTGTAACTGAGAGATAAACAATTCAGGACTGTGCAGAAGTAGGCTTAAACGGCAATCTCAGTTCCTCAAAAACACTGCTTCTCAGAACAGTTTTGCATGGTCATGGCTGCTTAGTTTCTGGGTTGTGGCTGACCTATGCAAGCCTACAACAACGAATCGACTAAAATAGTTTACAACTAGTTGCTTGCGTCATACGCATAAGCGTTGTTTCACGCATTAAGTACCTCATTAGACATAGAAACTGTTGAGTTAGAACGGTTTCAAAATTCACAAATAAATGTGATTCACAGAATCCATAAATGTAAATGCTGTTACATTTGTTTACAGACTGACGAACGTGCATTTACAAACTGCTCGCATCAGCATCGATTATCTCTGCATTTGTTTGTGGATTGTTGAGAACGTTAACGTATATTCAAGGGAATGACAGAATTTAACCACATTGTATTTCATCTGTGCAGTGTCCAGTTATGTGGAGTACTACAGTAGGAAAAAAGCCCTAGTTTTACTCAATACACCAATTCAAATGTGTTTCAGAATTCTAAAACAAGCACCAGGTGATTTCTCACTTGATATGGAATGTTTGTTTTTGGAATGTATAGTAATTCCATGTGTGGGTGCACGTTTTTGTCTAGGTGGACCACAGCTGTATGAACCCTTTAGGTTCTTCTTGGCTCTTCCAGTGGCCTGGAGTGTGGCCCCTACCGTCTCTTGGGGCCTCCAGTTCTGAATCAACCGATGGAACGGTACCACTGGGTCCGGCACCGATGGCAGCGCTTAGTTGGCGTGGATGTGGGGAGGGGCTGGTACTCTCCTGCTGCGTCTCTGTCCACCAAGAGTCCACTGGATGCTCAGGACCCTGCCTCTCACCGGCTGACGGTGAAGAGCAGGACCGTGGTGGCTCACTGTGGCCCCAACCAGTCAGAACATCGCAGCATTTGCAAGGGTTACCAGGGCAACGGCATCAGCACCACCAAGTACAGCCTTCTCAGCTTCATCCCCAAGAACTTGTTTGAGCAGTTCCACCGGTGAGTCGTTTTCATTCACGCTCACATTCACACTCACACACAAACAAACAAACACACACACATTAAAACACCACATGCACAGATATACATAAAGAAGCGAATCAGATGTGGGAAATTAAGATAGACATTACAGACAGACAAAGAGAGAAATAACCAAGCAACCTATTTAGTGAGAAAAGACAGGAAGTCATAGAGACAGAGTATAACACAGATCATTTAAAAGTTTAGGCCTAACTAATTGATACATTGAAATTGTTAGCTGTTCAAATGAAGAAACAACGTTTAAGAAAAGCTTTGATTGGCATCTGTTTTTTAATAATAACAATTATTATTATTATTAAAAACAGGTAATAGGCTATATAAGGGACTCAATCTTTGCACTGTAGGGTTGGGAGGGCGGGGGGTGCAATTATTTTCTAGAGGTCAAAGATGGGCCTGCCATGAAACGTTTGGGAACCACTGCTATGTGAGATATGCCTTGTTTACAATTTAGTATTGGACACATCATGTTTTCACCTCCTATGCTGATAAACCCACCAATATCATCAGAACTCACAATTAACTTTCACATCCAACTGGCTACTACTTACTTTTTAATCACTACATCTTAAAACTAACTTCATACATTTTTCAGCGTTAAGCAACGCAATAGACATGTAGGCAGTCAGTCTGCGTGTGGCACTGACGGTGTTAGAGCCTACATTTAGCGGAAGTTGTTGCAAGCTTGATACATTTTGAAGACCTAGAAAAGTTTTGTCAGGCTAACTGCAGTAGACCTAAACTTGCCTTAACTATATTAGCTCACTGTAGCCTACCTTAGCATGTGTTTCGTTTTTCGAAATTCGTGTCACGTTGCGTTTCAGGCATCTGTCAAACATTTAGCAGCTGGGGAAACAGTAGGCGATGACATAGTAGGATGGTGACATAGGCTAAGCTTTTCAGTAGGTTGCCAGTGTAGTTACCACTTAAACATTTCAAATACTTCAAAAACGATGATACTGTCTAAAAAATAAATGCCAATATTACATTTTATGACACCATTCCTTTGATCATGTAAATATAAGTTTTTTGAGTTGTTGCGATATAGTTTTTTTTTGTGACCGGTTTTGGACCACAATTGGACCAGCGCTAATGTTGAACCCTGTCACATCATGACGTTAGTAGCGTATAGCAGCTGGCTGAAGTAAGAATGTTCACCAGGGGGATGGTTGCCACTGGCGACAGGGAAAGAAATGGTCACAAAATAAAAAAAAAATTGGCGCATTAGTGACCATTTTAGTCACCATCTGGAACCCTGGAAGGCCAGACCAGGGCAAAATAATTATATCTGAGGCAGATACAGAATAAAGGGTGACTGCAAGGTGAGAAAACTGCCATGTCCTTGTCCTCGTCCACGTCACTTTCAGACTACTGACTGGACCTATTCTGTTGTTTTTGCCCTTGCTGAAACATTTCATGCAACATGGCGCCTCTCTCACCTGCCTGTTCAAACATGGATCAGAGCTACAGTGGGTCGAACACAGGGCAGAGAGAAGGAAACCAGATTAAAAAGAAAAACAGTCACTTGATGATTAATTGTGGTCATTCAACACCAGGCGTTGCTTTAATTGTGCTGTATCGTGTGATGGCTTGATCAGTGGCTGAGGATTGCACAACTGTGGGCGTTTAAGCAGCCATGCCCTAAATTGCATGTTGTTGACTGGAAAGGTACGCCAAAGAAAGGCCTTTCTCTTTTACATCGAAATAAAGATCTGTTCCATTAAGTCTTGACAGAGCATGTAAATGACCTGCCAGATTCATGTACATCTGACCGTATTCTTAGGTTGGTAACAAGTGAAGCTGCTTTGTGAAATGACCCTTGTGCAGCCATGTTGTGTGGAAGTGGTTGTGGACACGTCAGGTCAAGGGCTTATAATAGATGCTGTGTGCAGAGTTGTGTACTAGTGCCTGGAGGTGGTTTCCTGGTGTGAAGAAGTTTGTGTTTGTATATTTGGATATAAACAGAATATATCTGTATATCTGTGCTGCACTGTCAGTAAAGCTTCTGCTGATGCTAATGGCAGTCTTGGATTTGGTCAGTCATGAAACAGGTTTTAATCTTGAACAACGGTGGCCACCATTGTGAGACAGAGCCTGAGTTCCACTCACTCACAGAGCTTCACCTCAGCCATGTGTGTGTGTGTGTGTGTGTGTGTGTGTGTGTGTGTGTGTGTGTGTGTGAGACAGAGCCTGAGTTCCACTCACTCACAGAGCTTCACCTCAGCCATGTGTGTGTGTGTGTGTGTGTGTGAGAGACAGAGCCTGAGTTCCACTCACTCACAGAGCTTCACCTAAGATTATCTGATTATCCATTGAAGGATTTGCTGTTAAATGCTCTCTGAGAACCAGGGGTATCACCCTCTATATGCATGAGGTCTAGGAGACACAAGTCAAGCCATTTGCTGACACTTTCATGATACTTTGAATACACTCCCTCAGGATAATCTCTCTTCTCTAACCAGAAATTATTACATTCTAACTTAAGTCCAAATAAAAGTAACAATTACAACTAGGTATAAGATACATTGAATGATTGACTATGGTATATCCTTATTAACTATAAATCTTAAATTCTGGTTCCTTCACTGCTAATGCTTATGTTTCTTCTGTTGGCGGTCAGGGCGGCCAACCTGTACTTCCTCTTCCTCGTGCTGCTGAACTGGGTTCCTGAGGTGGAGGCCTTTCAGAAGGAGATCACCATGATCCCCTGGCTGTGGTTCTCGTCGTCATAGCGATCAAAGATGCCCTGGAGGACTACAGGCGCTACAGCTTCGACCAGAAGATCAATAACAACATCACGTCGGTCTACTGCGGGTAAGTGCGAGTCTGTGTGTGAGAGCGAGGGAGAGAGTGTGACTGTTTGGCAGCATGGGTCAGTGTGTGTGTGTGTGTGTGTGTGTGTGTGTGTGTGTGTGTGTGTGTGTGTGTGTGTGTGTGTGTGTGTGTGTGTGTGTGTGTGTGTGTGTGTGTGTGTGTGTGTGTGTGTGTGTGTGTGTGCGTGCGCGCGACTGCCATATTACAGTAGCGTTGGATATTTAAAACACACATACAGGAATTATGTGCATCTGAGTCTCAAACAGAAACACCTCAGGCAAACAGAAGGTTATTGCTAGATGTTTTTGTATTGTGTTATATCTTTTGACCCTCGTCGCACCAACAGGAGCAGTGCTCCAAATTTCGTTGTATGCAATTACAATGACAATAAAGGCTTTTCTACTCGATTCTATAGCTTCTATGTTTTCCTAAAACGTTATTTGCAGTGTGGCCCGCTGTGTGTGTGTGTGCGTGTGTGTGTTACTCTGTGTGTGTGTGTGTGTGTGTGTGTGTTAGTGTGTGTGTGTGTGTGTGTGTGTGTGTGTGTGTGTGTGTGTGTTTGTTGGGTGGGGGTCTGGAGATTGATATGTATTACTCTTGACTCAGCATTCTTGGCTGACAGCTTAATCAATCTGTAATGCAATATAATGTGGGAGTGTTGGGGAGCCCAACCCTCGTCACTGCGGGACATGCGCTATAGCTATAAACATGACGGTGCTGTTGGTGTCCAGAAATAAAGTCTCTGTTGAATGAAATCCTGTATCTTGGAAAAAGTTCCATAGCAAAAGTCCCTGTTATTACATTTTTTACAAGGCTAATTGAGCTGTCAAAGACTCCTCAGGAGGTCTGTTAAGCACAGTTTCATTATGGGGACGGCCAAGGACTAACTATTACTTTCTAAGAGAGCAGCCTTGGTTGGTCTTTGGTGAAGGCACATAATGTCAAATGCTATATTGTTTACAAGTAAGTGGGACACAGGACTTGGGATCTCCAAAGTAGAGCAAACTTTGAGGATACTTGAAGGAAAAGTGTGTGTGTGTGTGTGTGTGTGTGTGTGTGTGTGTGTGTGTATACTGATTGGTACCCATGCAACTGATTGTCTACTTATTCAGCCTTTTGTCCCACAATCCCAACCCGGAACCTGGTGTTTGTAGTAAGTCATAAAGTTCAACTTTGAGTTTATGACGCAAGCAAGCGCTTTCCTGGATTAGGAGTGGCAGAGAGATAGAGAGCCCTTGGAAACTGCTCAGACATACGGTAGGAGAGGCACGCTTTGATAGCACCACCTGTTCTTGGTTTCCGTGTTTGGATTCACCGCTCCGAAGAGAAGTGTGTTCTGTCAACTCGAGTGAGCTATGGGATCGGCTCCAGTGTAGTCTTGAGCGGAGATTGGTATAAGGCACTCATCAGAGTGTGGACATGCAGAGGAAAAAGCAAACTAAATGGGATTATAGTCACACACTTTGCCGTGTACACACACATACACACACACGTTGGAAGAGGAGAGCTATTCAAGCCGTAGGTCTCCATGGCTGGCGGTGTTTGGAAGTGGATCTACAGGTCGTCAAAAGACAACGAGGAGAACAAGAGGAGACTCGTGTGTCCCTTCCTGGAGGATGAGGAGTTTTTCCAGCTGCGGCGTTCCTACAGCGGGAACAAAATCCGCACCACCAAGTACACCTGGCTTTCCTTCATTCCCAAAAACCTCTTTGAGCAGCTGCACCGCTCCGCCAACGTCTACTTCATCTTCATCTGTGCGCTGAACTTCGTGCCCATCGTCAGTGCTTTCCAGCCGGAGATCGCCATTTTGCCCCTTGCCATAGTTATGTTCATTACCGCGGTGAAGGACCTCTGGGAAGATTACCGGAGACGGAAGTCTGACCGCAAGGTGAACAACCTGCCGTGTGAGGTGTATGACAGGTAAACAAACAGACGCACGAACGCACGAACGCACACACGCACACGCGCACACACACACACACACAGACTTACTCATACACACAGTCCAAAACATCTTGGCGCTCATAAATGAAGGAAAAATGTTTCAGGAACACAGCATACATGCACATAATCAAAATAACCAGGTGTGCCAGTTTTTTTGGCGTTTCAGACTTGAAACCACGGCAAACATTTGCCTTCACGCAGATGGACACATAGACAAATGTTTGTGTACAGCACCATAGTTACAGCAGCAGAAACAGTCTGGCTGAAACCTACCATGGAAACAGGTTGGAACGCCTCAACATCACAAGGAAATGCAATCTGTCAAAGGAGCCCATTAGGCCCACAGCCTTAAATCTATACTTATCTGTGTGTGTGTGTGTGTGTGTGTGTGTGTGTGTGTTTGTTTTGTAAGACTAATTGAGCGCAGTTGGGAAATATTGTTTGTACTTCCAGCAAGGTGTGTTTTGTGGGTGCTCCTTATAGCCTCTCCCTGAGTGTGAGCAGAGGTCTGCATTATGAAATACCCCGTGAGGCCACAAGAAGGGCAGTCACCATTGTACGCCTCTCCTCCCTTTCAGGCTCAATCCATATTCCAATGCCTAACTGACAGGACAATGGGCATTTATTGAAGGTCCATGCAAGCGTGTCTCTTGGGATGATTTCCCTTTCCTCAGTATCATGATTTTGACCACCTCTCTCTTTTCTTGCTTTCGTGCCCCCCCCACCCCTCCCATCTCTCTCCATATGTTTCTATTGATCTCACTCACACATACAGTCACACCGACAGCCATCAACTATACCGACATGCAGAGTGAACTTTGCCCCTCCCGTTTACATGTACAGAAAACTAGAGAGGTGACTCAGAAGTTAATTGTGTATGGGAAGAAAAATGGCATCCCTGTTGCGTTCCCGTGACATGTGTGTGTGTGTCATTGTGAGTGTGTGTGTGTGTGTGTTTCTGCTTAGAATGAATCTTCAAAAGAGGCTTTACATCATCTTCTGCTTTTTTTTTGTTATGCAATTATATTCTTGAGCAATGCAGATGTGGAAACAAGGCTTGAAGTTTGGCCGCTCAAGGACACAAACAGACAAGAACACGGGCAAAAAATACTTGATTTAAAAACAATGTATGGAGGACAAACAAAACACAAGAGATTTGTTCAGAATTCATCTTAGGTGAAATATTTTTGAAGATTTTTGTCCTTGTTCCCATGCAGTACACAGTGAAGTATTGATTCTTCATACACCAGATGCAAATGAACCATAGCAGAGAAATGGGTAGTTATCCAAATGTGTGTGTTTGATGTTTAGTAGAACTTTGGATGCAGTGGTTTATGATCCTACTATAAAGAGAGGAAAGACCGGTTAGTAGACCGATTAAAAATAATATGGTACAGTGGAAAGACATCCGAGAAATGGCAGAGGAAGGAGAAGTTGTGCAGCATCACACATGAGAGGTCCTTGGCAGCCTAGGGCTACAGTAGCAAAACCAAGGGATAGTGCATGCCGGGCCAACACCATCACGAGGATGGTCTGGAGCTGACTATACCAACTATGACTGCCAGGCCAGTCACTGAGAGGCAACAGCACAGGCAGCCCTTTCCACCAGAGGCTGTGGATGAGTGATGGACCTCCGCACACCATTACTAACTGTGGGAAGTGATAAAGAGGGAAGTCCAGACTTAAAAGTGCAGAGGGTGTCCGCTTCTCGGATAGAGGAGGAAAGATGCCTCCCATAATGTTTGACACTGTTGGAATTACGAGATGGTACACTGGAGCTAGGCCGTTCAGGGTTTTGTATGTTAGATGGAGTTTTTTTTTTCAAATCCATTCTGTTTTTAACAGGGAGCCAGTGAAGAGAGGCAAGTACAGGAGAAATGTGTTCATATTTTGTAGTTCTAGTAAGTGTGCGAGCGGCTGCATTTTGTATCAGCTGTAGGCTTTTTAGTGAGTTTTGGATAGCGAAGCATTGAAGTAGTCAAGTCTTGAAGTGACAAATACATGGATTGGCTTTTCTCCATCTTGGAAGGCTGGGACTTTCCTGACTTAAGCAATATTACGTTGGTAAAAGACACTTGCATCTATTTCATGCAAGTGTTGAGCGAGGTCCTGATCAATGATTACACCGAGGGCCTTAACACTTGGGCTGGTCATCAGTGAGCGGCCATCAAACATAAGTAAGTGGCTAGATAGTGTGCCTCTCAAATGTTTAAGGCCTCACAACCATAACTTCTGTTTTGTCTGAGTTAGAAGCAAGAAGCTGTTAGTCATCCAGACTTTAACATCTTTAAGGCTGGCTTCAAGCTTAGCTAGTGGTGTTGGTTCGACAGTGGTACAGAAGGTAGAGAAGTCGTTTAGTAATCAGAAGGTTGCTAGTTCGATTCCCTGTCGAAGCGTCCTTGAGCAAGACACTGAACCCCTAATTGCTCCTGATGTGCCATCAGTGTAAATGTAAAATGTGTATACATTGTAAGTCGCACATATGTAAGTCGCTTTGGATAAAAGCGTCTGCTAAATGACTAAATGTAAATGTAATGTAATGGTTCATCTGGCCTCAGGGAAAGGTGTAGTTGAGTATCGTTGGCATAGAAATGAAATATGATGCCATGCTTCCTTATAACAGAGCCTAAAGGTAGCATGTATGAAGAGAAGAGCAGGGGGTCAGGTACACAGCTTTCATAAGGGACTCCATAATTTACCTTTGTATGACTGGATGGTTCATGGACATGTTCAAACTGACAAAGGTCAGCGAAGTAAGACTTAAGCCAAGCAAGTGCATGGCCTTTGATGCATGGCACTCGAGTCTCTGTAGTAGCATATGATGGTCTATAGTGTCGAAAGCAGCACTAAGATGCTAGTGCTACTAGAAGGACTAGTATGGAAGCACATCCATTATCAGATGTAACAAGTAGGTGATTAACAACAGAGCCTAGCACAGCACTGAGACGGCACTAGTGTATATTAGCAGCACCATGGGGCTAGCCTTTTCTGTTTGCTCAGCTTCTCTAGTATGCAGATTTGTGTGTGTGTTGGCAGCGTAAGTGTGTGGATCTTTCCTTGTGGGAGGTGTGCATGTTTTAAGATGCTGTACTGAAGTTGTGTGTGTGTGTGTGTGTGTGCGCACACGTGTTATAGGAGACAGGCATAACACGTACACATGTAGTCAGGACCATAAATATTTGGATATTGACACAATTTTCATCATTTTGGCACTGTACACCACCACAATGGATTTGGAATGAAACAATCAGCTTTCAGCTTTAATTTGAGGGTATTTACATCCAAGTCAGGTGAACGGTGTAGGAATTACAACAAATGTTATATGTGCCCCCCCTTTTTAAGGGACCAAAAGTAATTGGACAATTGGCTACTCAGCTGTTCCATGTGTTATTCCCTCGTTATTTCATTTACAAGGAGAAGATAAAAGGTCTAGAGTTCATTTCAAACACATATTTGTGTTTGGAATCTGTTGCTGTCAACTCTCAATATGAAGTCCAAAGAGCTGTCACTATCAGTGAAGCAAGCCATTATTAGGCTGAAAAATATAAACAAACCCATCGGAGAGATAGCAAAAACATTAGGTGTGGCCAAATCAACTGTTTGGTACATTCTTAAAAAGAAAGAACGCACTGGTGAGCTCAGCAACACCAAAAGACACGGAAGACCACGGAAAACAACTGTGGTGGATGACAGAAGAATTATTTCCCTGGTGAAGAAAAACCCCTTCACAACAGTTGGCCAGATCAAGAACACTCTACAGGAGGTAGGCGTATCTGTGTCAAAGTCAACAATCAAGAGAACACTTCACCAGAGTAAATACAGAGGGTTCACCACAAGATGTAAACCATTGCTGAGCCTCAAAAACAGGAAGACCAGAGTTTGCCAAAAAACATCTAAAAGAGCCTGTACAGTTCTGGAACAACATCCTATGGACAGATGAGACAAATATCAACTTGTACCAGAATGATGGGAAGAGAAGAGTATGGAGAAGGGAAGGAACTGCTCATGATCCAAAGCATACCACCTCATCAGTGAAGCATGGTGGAGGTAGTGTTATGGCGTGGGCATGTATGGCTGGCAATGGAACTGGTTCCCTTGTATTTATTGATGATGTGACTGCTGACAAAAGCAGTAGGCTGAATTCTGAAGTGTTTCGGGCAATATTATCTGCTCATATTCAGCCAAATGCTTCAGAACTCATTGGACGGCGCTTCACAGTGCAGATGGACAATGACCCGAAGCACACTGCGAAAGCAACCAAAGAGTTTTTTAAGGCAAAGAAGTGGAATGTTCTGCAATGGCCAAGACAATCACCTGACCTGAATCCAATTGAGCATGCATTTCACTTGCTGAAGACAAAACTGAAGGGAAAATGCCCCAAGAACAAGCAGGAACTGAAGACAGTTGCAGTAGAGGCCTGGCAGAGCATCACCAGGGACGAAACCCAGCGTCTGGTGATGTCTATGGGTTAGTGTTTGTTTGGGATCAGGTTAGCCTGCAGTAATTATATTTTCTGAAGGTGTGTGTGTGTGTGTGTGTGTGTTGTTTTCCACGTGCACATGCCTCAGGAAAAATCAGAAGTATGTGAAATGTTGCTGGCTCGAAACTGGTGTCAGGGACAAGGTTATACTGAGTGGTAATGAAATCATCTTAACTGTGTGTGTGTGTGTGTGTGTGCGTGTGTGCGTGTGTGCGTGTGTGCGTGTGTGCGTGTGTGCGTGTGTGCGTGTGTGCGTGTGTGTGTGTGTGTGTTCTGTAGGAAGCAGCATAAGTATGTGGACCAGCGCTGGGCTGATGTGTGTGTGGGGGACCTGGTGCGGCTGTTCTGTAATGAGATCATCCCTGCGGACATGGTGCTGCTGCACACCTCCGACTCCAACGGAGTGTGTCACATCGAGACGGCCAATCTGGACGGAGAGACCAACCTCAAGCAGAGGCAGGTGGTGCGGGACCTGCCACAGCAGGTGAGTGTTTCTTCCCTTCATGACTCTCATTCATTTCTTCTCTCTTCATGACTCTCTCTCTTATTCTTTTCTTCTCTTCATGACTCTCTCTTATTCTTTTCTTCTCTTCATGACTCTTATTCTTTTCTTTTCTTCTCTCTTATTCTTTTCTTCTCTCTTATTCTTTTCTTTTCTTCTCTCTTATTCTTTTCTTCTCTCTTATTCTTTTCTTTTCTTCTCTCTTCTTCTTTTCTTCTTTCTTCATGACTCTGTTATTCTTTTCCTTTGTTTCTTGCCACCTGTTTCTGTCTCTCTCTCTCTTTGATGCCAAGTTGCTTTTGTGTGTGCATTAGGGTTCAGGGTTCAACCCAGAAAACTTCAGCAGTCGTATCGAATGTGAACACCCCAACGACAACCTGAGACGCTTCAGAGGATACATGTAAGTGTGTGTGTTGATTTGTGTATACTTGCCTGATTCGATGTAAGATTTCTGTCATCTATTTGTAATGACTGTGTGCCTGTGTGTGTGTGTGTGTGTGTGTGTGTTTGTGTGTGCGTGTGTGTGTGTGGTGTGTGTGTGTGTGTGTGTGTGTGTGTGTGTGTGTGTGTGTGTGTGTGTGTGTGTTAGGGAGCACCCGAGTAAGACTCGCGTAGGGCTGCACAGTGACAACCTGCTGCTGAGGAGCTGTACAGTGAGAAACACGGAGACTGTTGTGGGCATCGTGGTCTATGCTGGTAGGTATTTGGGCATTTGCAAGTTTGGGGATTTCATCAAGCTACGTACAAATGTTCTATACCTTTCATTTTGCCTCTGGGAACAGCTATGTACTTGGTCTACAAGGGTCTGGTCAGTTCGGCACATTTCACAGGGATTTGTGTCAGAAAATTGACAGATCTTGAGTTTTTTTCTCAAATTTTAATCATCCACTGCAAAAAATATCCAACTTATATTTGCCTTCCTGCTATAAAACAAACATGTGTGGGTATCTGTGCAGCTTCAAGGCCATAGATGATTGAATCAAATATTGGACACATGGAAAAAATAATAATATATAAATTCCTATAAAGAACACAATCTGGTGTATAAATAATGTAAAAACTGAAGATGTTCTTACATATGACAATTCTTAGCCAGTGTGTATTTTGGGGTTGTTAGTTAACCTCATCATTTTGTAAATGAATGTGTACAGTATGTGGCCAGGCCACTATCTGTTACAGAGGGGCAAGAGAGTCGAGAATACCTACAAAACTATAACATTTGAGAAGTCAAGTTTATAAGGAAATGTGATGCGGATAAATAGATGAATGGAATAATATGAGTGATGTGTGGTTGTGTGTGGCCAGGACATGAGACGAAGGCGATGCATTAATTTAGATGAATGAGTGATGTGTGGTTGTGTGTGGTCAGGACATGAGACGAAGGCGATGCAGAACAACAGCGGTCCGCGCTACAAGCGCAGCAAGCTGGAGAGGCGGCTCAACGTGGACGTGCTGTGGAGTGTTGTCATCCTGCTGCTAATGTGTCTGACTACTGCTGTCGGTGAGCACACAAATACACACTTACATGTTGATATGCATGACGTCCTGGGCATGGCGTTAAACTGCACCCGGGCAGATGGAGCTCGTGAGCGTGCGTGACACAGCAATCGTCTAGGGAATGGAAACCCCGACAGAAAACCAACTGGTCCTCCAGGTTGGGTGTTGGGCTACAGGCCACTCACCTGTTACCAAAAAAACTAAAATTATTACTGAAACTGCAACTATTCAGAAGTTGTGGCGTTGTGCGCCTCTTGACGTGGAGAGAACTATATTGATAGGCATACAGGGGCGGAGCATGTCTTTCCTGTTGAGGGGTGCCAAGTATCAGAGTCCGTGGAACGGGGGGTTTTCTATTTACACACACCCGTTCCTGTTCCTGATAGTCTAGGCTACTAAGGTGGCGTCCACACGAATACAGTGAAAACAAAGTTTGGGCGAAAACTGAGACGTTTTTTTGCATTTTGGCCTTTTGTCCAGACGACAACTGTGTCTTTCAAACACAACGCTTACGTCGCCGTGTGGACTGGCAAAAACTGCCTCCACCACATCCTCAATGGCAATGAATAGAAAATCTATTTTTCATTTTCGCAAAGGGAAACCTCGTTTTCAAAACACTCCGTTGTCATGTGGACGACATCTAAGAAAAACCCGTTTGTCGGCCTGAAGTAGGCCATTTCTAGACTGCAGTCCTCCTAATTGTGTGTTCGCCTTCTCCCTCCATAGTGGAGCATAGGCTATCGATAGCGCGCTTCCACTGGATTTGGTGTTCTCTGTGTTTCAGTAAATCCACTGAGCGAGGTTGTGGCCCACCCAGCTGTTGTACTAATTAGGTCATGTTTAATTGTGATGGGAAATGAAGGAAGAAATGTTCTTCCTGTGCACTTCTCACGGGAACTGTGAGGTATATTTTGTGAAGGGCAGCCAGTTAGTTGATGGTTGATTTCCTCCCTCAGCAGGCAGCCATGAGCTTGGTGTTTTTTAATAAAACACACAACATAAACACGTTTACATGTTTGTTGAACACATCTTTCAAAGTGATTTATACTTGCTAACACTGCTAACTGGGGCACCCATAGCACCCATTGAAGCTGCGCTAGTGTGTGAAGGACATTATTCTAGTTCTGTTCAAGGTCTGTTGTGTGTCCAGGACCACAAAGGCAGTTTCTCTCTGATATGCATACACACACATGGTTTCTCTGTGGTGCACACATCGTGGTTTGTGCGGGTTAACCTGAGATGGCTGTGTGTTTTATGTTGATGGTGTAGGTCATGGCTTGTGGTTGAATAGTATGAAGGACCCCGTCTTCCTAATCCCTGGAGACCCCTCTCCACCATTGGCTGGCTTTTATATGTTCTGGACAATGATCATTGTCTTGCAGGTAACATATATGTGTGTGTATGTATGTATATATATATATATAAAGATAGATAGATAACATGTAATGCACACATACACACACTCACATATTGAAACACGCCTAGCTAAACTTCACATTAACAAATACATTAGAACACAGCTATAGCTTATCTAGGACGCAACCAGATAATTACCACATACAAATTAAAGCAATCTACAATTACAGTTCAGATCTACTCCACCCCCACTTTACACACACACACACACACACACACACACACACACACACACACACACACACACACACACAAACACAAACACAAACAAACAAACAAACAAACAAACAAACAAACAGCAAACACACTTATCATTTTCCAAGCCTAAGCAGTTCCAGACATGAAATCAGCTCATATCTGTCCTCCCTCTTCTCCCCTTTGCTGGCAGGTGTTGATCCCCATCTCCCTCTATGTGTCCATCGAGATCGTCAAACTGGGCCAGATCTATTTCATCCAGAACGACCTGGACCTCTACAACGAGAGACTGGACACGGGCGTTCAGTGCCGGGCCCTGAACATCACGGAGGACCTGGGCCAGATCCAGTACATCTTTTCTGACAAGACCGGAACTCTGACCGAGAACCGCATGCTGTTCCGACGCTGCACCATCGCTGGAACCGAGTACCCTCATCATGAGAACGGTGCGTAACTGCCAAACTAGGGCAACATGAATGAAGCGTGCTGGGTAGGCCACAGATAATGGTGATTGCCAGAGGGTAGAAGATCACCATAATGATTTTAAGAATTTCTTCGATGTGGGGGGTGCTGATGTGTTTAGTAAGAGGGCGCGGCAAGTTTGAGAAAGGAACAGCTAAGGCTTAGGAGAGTACCAGGCAAAGTGGCTTCTGTACACATACTTCTAAATCATGGGATCATTGGAAGACGACCAAACCAACAGTTCACCAAGCTTGTTCTGTGTAACTGCAGAGCGCTAACCCCGTCTGTGTGTGTATGTACACTTCCTATGTTGAGTACACACGGTGTTGCCACGGCGACCTCACGTACGTGTTTAGGGGAGAACATGTGGGATGGAGGTAGTCTAGTCAGTTTGAGATTATTACACTGTAGATAGATGTGCTAACATACAGAGGCATAAATACAGACAGTCTCTCTCTCTCTCTCTCTCTCTCTGCGACACACACACACACACACACACACACACACACACACACACACACACACACACACAAATACATGAATCTGTCGTGTGTGTGTGTGTGTGTCTTGTCTCTACTGCAGCACGCGCTCAGGAGCAGTATGAGGAGCAGCCGGCGGAGGGGGGGCCGGAGGGGGGGGGCTCCCACACGCTTCGCTCGCGCAGCAGCCACCGCTCCCTGAGCTGCCGCTCGCTCAGCTGCAACCGCAGCTCCGTGTCCCTCAACACACTCGCCCGCGACTCCGACACACACTCCCACGAGGACGCGCACCCCGCGCAGGGGCGGGGAGCTTTCAGCAGCGCTATGGTGAGGGCCCCCCTGTGTGTGCTTGTACACACGCACACCTGTGTGTGCTTGTACACACGCACACCTGTGTGTGCATGTAACTAGAGTGCTTGTACACACACACACACCTGTGCATGTAACAAGAGTGCTTGTACACACGCACACCTGTGCATGTAACTAGAGCATTCTCTATGGTGTGCTAGCTTTTTTGGGGTATAAATTGAACACATACACACATTCTTGCATATGTGCTGCACATTAATGTGGATGGATGTGTGTTTGTGCATCCTCAATATGGGTGTGTGTGTTCTCATGTGAATAACTATCCACTGGGAGTATGTCTGTGGCTGTGCCTGTGCCTGTGCCTGTGTCTGTGTCTGTGTCTGTGTCTGTGTGTGTGTGTGTGTGTGTGTGTGTGTGTGTGTGTGTGTGTGTGTGTGTGTGTGTGTGTGTGTGTGCGCGCGTTCCCTCACGTACCTCGTCTCCCTCCTGCAGGAGTGTGAGGTGGTCCCTGACCCTCTGCTGCAGCTGAAGTTAGGGGGACTCTCCTCCCCCCTGGCCCCTCCCCTGAAGCAGGACGCGGCGGAACTCTCGCACATCCTGGACTTCTTTCTGGCGCTGGCCGTCTGTAACACTGTGGTGGTGTCGTCCCCCACACAACCGAGGCACATGGTATGTTCCAGCCGTTCCAGGCTTATTTAATAAATGAATAAGCAAGTGGCATGGAGAGATTTGGTTATTAATGTTTATCTAGAGCAGAAGGAAGTACCTCCTTTGTGTGTGCCAAACGGGTAATATTAGTAAATCGAATCCAACTAACTTATCATCATGTTCACTTTTGTTATGGCAACCCTTAGTTTTTCTGTGGAGGCACATCCTACATATTGTATTCCTTTAATAATACGGCTTTAGTAACAGGGAGTGTACACAATTAGAAACTGACAATTACATTTAATTACAGTGTGTCTGTGCGTGTCTGTGCGTGTGTGTGTGTGTGTGTGTGTGTGTGTGTCTGTGTGTGTGTGTGTGTGTGTGCGTGTGTGTGCTTGTGTGTGCTTGTGTGCTTGTGTGCTTGCGCGTGTGTGTGTGTGTGTGTGTGTGTGCTTGTGTGTCTAGGTGCAGCTCCCAGTTGCCCGCACCCCTCTCAGCTCTCTGGAGGACATGAAGCTCCTGCTGCAGAAACTCAGCCTGCCTCGCTTTGCCCTCACCTCACCCACCAGCGCCCAGGCCCAGCAGCCCCACACCCCACCCCTGCCCAGCCTCACCCGAAGACTCTTCACCCGGGGGCGCTCTGCCACCTACACCCCCAACACACCCCCGCCCGACACCAGCCGGACCACCACCCCCGACGGGACCCCCAAAAGCGCCTCGCCCTTCCAGACTCGCACTCCCTCCCCCTGTCCCTCCCCATCCCCATCCCCATCTCAGCTCCCGTCGCCCCTTCCTGGAGGGTCCTGCGGGCACGTGGAGCCCTGTAATCACCCTGATGCCAACAGCGATTGTGACGCTGCTTCTGACGATGATGACGATGACGCGAGTGATGAAGGAGAGCAGCTGCTGTACGAGGCGGAGAGCCCAGACGAGGCGGCGCTGGTGCAGGCGGCGCGGGCCTACGGCTTCACGCTGCTGGGGCGCTCGCCCGAGCAGATCCTGGTGTCGCTGCCGGGCGCCGGGCCCCTGGCCGTGCCCTTGCTGCACCTGCTGCCCTTCCACTCCGCCCGCAAGCTCATGTCCGTGGTGGTGCGCCACCCCATCACCGGCCAGGTGGTGCTCTACACCAAAGGAGCCGACAGCGTGGTCATGGACCTGGCCTCTGGCTCCGCTGCAGGTGTGTGTGTGTGAGCATTTGTCTGTGTCTGTGTCTGTGTCTGTGTGGGTGTTTGGTGTTTGGTGTGTTTGGTGTGCGTTGTGTGTGTCTCTGTGTCTGTGTGTGTTTGTGTGTTGTGTGTGTGTATGTGTGTGTGTGTGTGTGTGTGTGTGTTTGGGGTGCGGTAGAAACACAGTGTACAGCATACCAAGACGAACGGACAGAAAGCTGCCCAGCTATGTTTGCTACACTGTACTGTACTGCTCCATCATGTGTGCATAAGTGTAAGTTTATGTGTGAGTCTTAACCTGTGTGTTTGCATAGCTGGTGGAGACACACTGGGCCACCAGGCTCCCATCAGGGAGCAGACCCAGAGGCACCTGGACCAGTACGCACGAGAGGGCCTCCGCACGCTCTGTGTGGCCAAGAGGGTACGGGACCTCCAAACCTGTTTAACAGGTCCCACATATACAAACATGCAAGGGACAGCGGACAAGAAGGGTTTGTGTTCTCAACGCTGCTGCTTTGTGATTTGTAGGTGCTGGAGGAGGCGGAGTATGAGGCGTGGCTTAAGAAGCATGTGTTGGCTGAAACCAGCATTGAGAACAGGGAGGAGCTTCTGCTGGATTCTGCACAGAGGATCGAACACAACCTGACCCTGCTGGGTAAGGGAGGAGACTTGCTCTCACTCAAAGCACACTGAACTTAACCTCAACACTGCCCCCAACACACACTTCTCCAAAGACGTAACCCACTTAAGTTACAACACACTAGTTTCCCAACATGCATCATAATGGTCTCTTTTTACAGGATTGTAGATTATAAATCTTGAATAAACAAAGGGCATGTTTGATCTGTCACGTTGATGCACTCTCACATCCACACCCACACCCACACCCACAAGCACATAGCAACATTTGTGTTCGGCTCTTTGCATCCTGAACCCAACTCTGCTTTCCTCTTTTTCTCCTCTCTCATCCATCTCTCATCCACCGGTCTCCAGGGGCAACGGGCATCATGGACCGGCTGCAGGAGGACGTGCCCGAGACCATCGAGGCGCTGCAGAAGGCAGGGATCAAAGTATGGGTGCTGACGGGGGACAAACAGGAGACGGCCATCAACATCGCGTGTGCCTGCAGGCTCCTCAGGCCCTCGGACCGACTACTGATCGCCAACTGTGACAGCAAGGTAAAGGAGTAGGGACAGAACAGTACTGAGGAGGAAGGGGAGAGTCAGGAGGAGGAGGAGGAGGAGGAGAGGGAGGAGTGGGAGGAGTAAGTCATATCCGAAGAGGAGGAGAATACGGAGAGAGATGGAGGGAGAGATGGAGAGAGAACTGAAGAACAGATGGGAAGAGGACATTGGGAGAAGAAAGAATAGAAGGCGAGAGTATGGGGAAACATTATTAAATAATTGAGAGGGAGTATTAGTGAAGGGAGATAACATATGGAAAGAGAATGTGTGTGTGTGTGTGTGTGTGGCAGATGGAAGGAAAAACATTCTGATCTGGTGTGTGTGTGTGTGTGTGTGTGTGTGTGTGTGTGTGTGTGTGTTTTTTTTCTGTGTGGCCCTCAGGAGGCCTGTGAGGCCCGTTTGGCTGAGCTCACCGAGGAGATCTGGCGCGGCGAAGAACGGACCGATGCGTCTGAGGGAGCTGGCGTGGGCGTGTCAGATCTGGACGGGGGCGGGGCGTGGGGCTTCACGCTGGTGATTGACGGGCGGACGCTGGACTGGGCTCTGCAGGCGGAGCTGGAGGAGGCGTTCCTGGCGCTGACCCGGCGCTGCCGCTCCGTCATCTGCTGCCGCTCCACCCCCCTGCAGAAGAGCCAGGTGGTCAAGCTCATACGCGACACGCTCGGGGTCATGACCCTCGCCATCGGTGAGCCAGCGCGCACGCACGGGGGGGCTGGGTTGATGTGTGGGTGCTGGATAAAGTGTGAACAAGTGTGTCGTTGTCATGTGAAGTGATGCGTCTGTGTGGGCTACGACTGGCAGGACTTAGTAAGAGACAATCTAAACAACTAGCA
The DNA here is from genome assembly GCF_900700415.2 of Clupea harengus. Classification (NCBI taxonomy): domain Eukaryota; kingdom Metazoa; phylum Chordata; class Actinopteri; order Clupeiformes; family Clupeidae; genus Clupea; species Clupea harengus. The sequence continues at coordinate 6,764,082 of NC_045165.1, forward strand.
AAGTTCTGCTCTGTATCAGCTGCTATAGGTAGTCTTGCTGTTTGGCGTAGGAGATGTTTCTTGTACCCATGAGTCACTAAGCTGTATTCAACCTCTGAGAAATGTTTGAATCCTTTCTGTACAGAATAAAATTGGCGGATTCAAATAAATAATTTAAATGTGTGTGTAGGTGATGGTGCAAATGATGTCAGTATGATCCAAGTGGCTGATGTGGGCATCGGTATCTCCGGACAGGAGGGCATGCAGGTGCAGACACACTCACACTCACACTCACACTCACACACACACACACACACACACACACACACACACACACACACACACACTCATAGACATACTCAAATACTCGCACTCTCATGCAAACACAGACACACTCATACACATTCTCACATACTCGCACTCTCATGCAAACACAGACACACTCATACACATTCTCACATACTCGCACTCTCATGCAAACACACACACTGCTACTCTTCCTTTAAAACTTACATATACTAATATACTAGCATAGCACAATAGCACACACATGCACAGAAATGACAAACATTGCATACATGCACACCACACTAATTTCTCCACTTGTTTCCTTTCTGTTTGTCATTCTGTCTTTGTCCCTGTTCTCTCTCTCTCTCTCTCTCTCTCTTTCTCTCTCGCTCTCTCTCTCTCTCTTTCTCTCTGACTCTCAGGCGGTGATGTCTAGTGATTTCGCTATCTCCAGGTTTAAGCACTTGAGGAAGTTGTTGCTGGTTCATGGCCACTGGTGCTACACACGGCTGGCCAACATGATCCTCTACTTCTTTTACAAGAATGTGGTGAGGACAGACAAACTGCTGCTTCTTATACACTCAACCCCCAATGTTAACCAGTTTCAGTACAAGCAGCACACGTTCTAAATTAAACTATTGATGGTGACTTTTTCTGCAAGGTGTGAAAATGCATGTATTTACTGCAAACTACAGTGGATGCGTGTCTAACTGTGTATGTCTCAATTTGTTTCTGTGTCTGGTGGCTAAACTGGTAGTGCAAGGTATTATCAACACCATCTTAACTGGTAGAACAAGGTATTATCAACACCATATTAACTGATAAAGCAAGGTATTATCAACACCAAGTCATGGGTTCAATACCCTTGGAAAGCACATACCAATTGGGGACAAAAATGCATGTCTGTAAGTAAGTTTAGATAAAAGTGTCTACTAAATGAATGCATCTAAACTTGTCTGTAAGTGAGTTTAGATAACAGTGTCTACTAAATGAATACATTTAAACTTGTCTGTAAGTGAGTTTAGATAAAAGTGTCTACTAAATGAATACATTTAAAAGTAGAAAGATTAATCCTCTCTGTTTGTGTTGTTCTCTTTGCAGATGTACGTGAACCTATTGTTCTGGTACCAGTTCTTCTGTGGTTTTTCGGGCAGTGTGATGACTAACTCTTGGGTCCTCATCTTCTTCAACCTCCTCTTCACTTCTGCTCCTCCGCTCATATATGGCATCCTGGACAAGGACGTCTCCATGGAAACGCTCCTCAACATTCCGCAAATCTACAAATCTGGACAGAATTCACAGGTTTTCCATCTGATATTCTATATTTCTTTGAACGGGATGTGTGCACAACCTACTGAAACACTTTCTCTAAGTGGAGACGTTTTCATTTTTATGTAACACTCTTACGTTGTATTTTGTGTTACAGGCCTACCTGCCCTCCACCTTTTGGCTGTCCATTTTGGATGCCTTCTATCAGAGTGTGGCGTGCTTCTTCATCCCTTATTTTGTGAGTCTCACTAGTTCTTTGTCACTCATTCACTCTCACACCAGCATGAACATAGCTAGCCATCCCCAAGCTAGCTAGCTAGCATTGGTTGATGCCTGCACAGATTGCTGCTTCATGTGTAGCTGTTTATATCTTCTATCAGATGATGACATCAGGTTTGTAAGGTTTACCAGGAGAGAAAAATGTCTCCAAGTTATTTGTAAATGCACATACCATGATCCAATAATATGCAACAATTTACAAAGGTGTTTCGCTATCCACACATACAGAACTCCTTACTTGTGCCTTATAAGTCATCATTTGAATAAACATGACTATGATTTGCACAAATGAATGCCTTTTTGCAAATATAAACTTTTATCATTTGTAAAAAAATAAATAAATAATACAAGACTACCACCTAGTGCTCACCCTCCATTGCCTTTGTTTGGAGGGGGGGCACATTTGTGTGGATCAAGACCTGTTTGTGTGGTGCGTGAAAAAGCGAAAAGATTACATCAGTGGAAGCTTGGATGAATGTGTGTCAGATGATTCACAAATGCAGATTCAACACACAGACATTTCACAACAACTGCACTCCCAAAGCACGATCTGTTTTTTACAAATTATAAAGTATATATTTGCAAATAGACATGAATTTGTACAAATCATAGTACATTTATTCAAATGATAACTTGTAAGAAGTTCTGTAATTTGTGGATAGAAAAACACATTTGGAAATGGTTGCGTATTTGTGGCTCATGGTCAGTTCATTAACAGATCATTTGGAGACATGTTTCTCTCTGTACAGTGCCACCTCATGCAAAAGGCAATTGTGCTGTTCTTTTCAGAACTACTGAAGTTTTTACATTTACATTTACATTTAGTCATTTAGCAGACGCTTTTATCCAAAGCGACTTACAAGGATGTATACACATTTTACATTTACACTGATGGCACACTGCACATCAGGAGCAATTAGGGGTTCAGTGTCTTGCTCAAGGACGCTTCGACAGTGGGAATCGAACTAGCAACCTTCTGATTACCTTCTGATTACTAAACGACTTCTCTACCTCCTGTACCACTGTCGCTTTTTGTGATTTTGCTTTTTGTGTGTTACCATGTTTTGTTTTAGTGGTCAGAATATAAATAGGATTGACAGTCATTTTTGTTTTGTTTCAGTAGTCAGCCCCATGACTGACTAATACATGTAGCACAGCACAGCACTCAAACCTCACGCAGGCCTACCTCCATATATCTGATGTGTGACTGGCTAACTGCTTGCATTCTCCGAGGAAGACTTCCAGCAGTATCTCACTGAGTGTCTTGTAGACAAGAGAAATACCAATACACAGCTTAACATTTACTTTATCTCCACAATCTACAAGGTCATTCATTCTCTAAACTGACAGACATTGTCAAATTTTACCACAGGACTTTTCTTATTTCTCCGCTGTCCATTTTGTTCACATTGCCTCCACTATCATATACCCCAGGGCCCATTTATCTTGAATCTGCATTGATTTTCGTCTACGACAATTGGGAAGCAATGGACAAAGATTATCAGTTATGAGTTCACAGCTGCAACTGGGGAATTGTATGGGAAGGCAACTAGCTCATTCAGATGGACACATCACGGTGTAGAAGATAACAGTGATGAATGCTAGTCTTCAAGCGGCTATTTGACTGAAGGTTATTTCTAGCCTCCTCACAAACAGCACATTGTTTTTTTGTGTTTTTAAAGATTTATGTTTGGCCTTTTTGCCTTTAATCAGATAGGATAGTGAAGGAAATGAGAGAAGAGTTGGGAATGGGATACGGGAAATGACCGCGGGTTGGAATCGAACCCCGGTCCCCGTGGGCATTCAAGCCAGATCGGGGCTGCTGCTTGCACCACAGCTCCTCACACAAACATCACATTGCTTTGTCTGTCTGCTCACTAGGTCATTCAGCCACATCACAGTGTAGAATATAACAATGATGAATGCCAGTCTTCAAGCGGATATTTGACTGAAGGTTATTTCTGGCTTCCTCACAAACATCACATTGTTTTGTCTGTCTGCTCACCAGGCCTACACCGGCTCTGACATCAGCGTCTTCTCCTTCGGCTCGCCCGTCAACAGCGCCGCCCTCCTCATCATCCTGCTGCACCAGGTCATCGAGAGCCGCACACTGGTGAGCCAATCAGGGCTTCACGTGCGTAGCGGACAGCCGGTCAGATGTCCTGAAGCGGTGCATTGTAGGACACAAACATGCTTTGGAACATGATCAACTTCCAGATGAAATCATGAAAAGTGTGCTGCATAATATGGGTTATTAATTATAATAATTAATATATAATTATAATTATACAGCTCCTCAGAATACTGCAGAGAGCATAAAATTAAACAGGCCAACCCAATGTTTTGAGGTCCCATATTTCCGATATGCTAGTTGTTCATAGCAGCAAGGAGGCTATCTGGGGGAAAGGAGTTCAGACGCTACAGGAGAACCTGAATTCTCATATAAGCCATTTAATGTTAATGAGTCAGGTAGGTCTCAGTTATTTGCTCTTACTGAGACAGACAGTACATAACCAGGGACATGGGTAACAGAGTAGGATCATACAAAATATAATCTTACAAAAGTACTCTGTTCATGTCTGACACAACAGGAAAAAAACGGCAATATTCGGTTACATCAATTCTATTTGCATAAAGAACAATTTTTTTTCCCTCAGCGGAAGCCGTGAAATGGCCACAAAATCATTTGAAAAGACATATTTTGGAGAAATGTCTTGTATCGCATTTGCAAGTAACTGTATAATAAGCCCTTTGAGTGGACTGATGAAAACTTTGTGTGAAAGCTGTGTTTGATTATCCTCTTAATTTGATAGCACTGTAAAGTGATCCTTGTAGTGCATACAGCTCAAGTTTACAGTGCCTCCTAGGATAAGTAGCCCAGCTGCTTGGAATGTCTAGTAGCTTAGACTTGCTTACATCATGTACATGTAGTAACCTTTTGTGCCTGTGTCACATGTGTGTATTTTCAGACATTGTTGCATGGGATTATACTGATAGGTAGCGCACTATTCTACTACGCCTTTGGTCTGGTGTTCAGTGTGCTGTGTGTCACATGCAACTCTCCCACAAATCCCCTGGGCATTGAGACACGCTTCATGTCTGACCCTATCTACTACTGTGTGTGTGTACTTACAACAGTGGTGGCCCTGATGCCCAGGTATGCAAACACACACACACACACACACACACACACACACACACACTTGCACGCGCACACACAAACACATATTTACATGTTCTTTCTCAGTTATGTCACAAAATAAAAACACAGGTTATTTTGTGTAAAACATGCCCTCTGATTCCCCCTCTCTCTCTCTCTCTCTCTCTCTCTCTCTCAGAATCTTGGCCCGTGCTTTCTGTAACACCATCTGCCCATCAGATACAGTAAGGGCGGGCCTTATGGACAAACTCTGCCCAGAGGAGTACTTGGTGTGTGTCAGTCAATGGAAAGACTGCATCCAGCCAAACACCGTCCAAAACCCCATACCACCACCTCCCAGCCTCAGCATCAACGCAGACCCTCCGCACTCCACAGAGTGCCACCCGGAAGCCTGCTCCGTGCTTTCTTGACCAGAGGACAGAATCTGAAACCAGCAACTAGCCAATGCCATGCACGTGTCTGCACGGAGATTGGCAGAAGCAGTTTGGTCTGCAAGACAACGGTGTTCCAGATCAGCTGGGTTTCAATGAGACAGTGGGACAGGGATGCTTTATCAAGGGAGCAAACATTCTGTTGAGATGGCGTATGTCTTTTATACTGTGGTAGACACTCTGAAGAAATGCATCTACTGAACAAGTAAATGTGACTGTTTGGGGACAAAACTCTTGTTTTCCCACTGCCTTGTAAACTGGCCATTGGTAATGGTTATAACCATATGGTAAAACTGTATAATGTGGACAATAGGCTTGATTTAATTGAAGTGAACAGAAACCTACCACTTAAACTGATTGACCTTGAATGTTACTGATTAGTTTTACTATTGGGTTGATTAACATGTCAGGTGATATGAATGATCTAAATAGTTCATGCAGTCATGTGTTGGTTAACTTTTTGCAATGTGTTGAACGTTTTTATATTTTCAGTTTGTATGGTGAATGTTTACATTGCCACCTGCTGGCGTGCAGCGGAATGGGTCCAAAGTGGCGACCCTTGAACTTTAGTTCAATCTTCTGTATTCAAGCCTTTACCAAAGGTCATCTACTCTTTTTAAGCCTTTACCAAACCAAAAGCAGCTGTGACTTGGAACTGATGAATCCATCCTAATGAATTTGGGAAGCTGAACGAGCACCTCTGGTCATTTTGTTTTGGTTGCCTACTGTGTTCAACCTTTCTCACATATGCGCTATTTTACATTATTTATGAAGGCAAAATACTTTCTGACGGAAGAACTTAAGTATATCACAATGATGAGGAGTTTCAGGAGTTTAGGTGATCTCTTCTGAGCCTTGTAATTTGTTTAATAATTGTTTTAAGCAGCCATGCTCGTTCTTTTCTCATGCAATAATATGAATCAAAGAAGTCCTGAATTTCAACGCCTTACATCACTAAATCTTTTTTTCTATTGAACTACACAGCCCAGTGACGTATGGAGATTTGTATAGACACAGCCCTCAGTATTTTAGCTACGGATACATACATGGTTTCCACCTACAATGAAGGGTAATAGAATTATTTTGAAAACTGTGAATATCACATCACAATTGTGTGATATTTTTAATACTGGCTGATATATTTATAATGTGGCCGTCATACGGGCCACTAAGTACTGTAATGTTAATAAAAATGTTTTGAAAAGTGGAATTCTCGGTGTGGTCTGTTTTTTGACATGTAACGTACACGGCTCAATGCACGACACATTAAGGGGAGGCCACGCAGAATTTATGATAATAATAATAGAAGGTATTGTTTTCATGATACAAGGTTTATATTTATCTATTCATTATACGCAAAACGTGTGGTGAATGTCAGTGTTGTGAATAGGAACCAAAGATGTAATGTAAAGTCAGTTAAATGGTAATCCAAACAAACAACGACAATAATCCAAAACCAACGAGTATCCCAAATCCAATCTCTATCCAAATCCAACGATAACCAAAAATCCAACGACCAATCCAAAACTCTCCCGACTTCAGTCTGATCAGGGCTTTTGTAGCCCAGCCAATCAACCATACACCTGGTTCCAATTACCTGTTGTAGAGACAGAACAGGCATGCAAAATATCACAGGGCCGCCAGGGTCGTAACAGACAGCAGTCAAGATACACTGTTTAACTCTCAATTTTTTGTAATGACTTCTGTCTAAGCATTTTCTTCGACGAGCCATTATAAACTGTATCATCCGGTGCGTTCGGGAGCACAAGTTCTTAGATTGCAGAATTTGCGTAGCCTAGCAATGTATCGTCTCAGATTTTTTTTTCACCATTTAAATACTCCGACCTTTCATAGGCGTGTACTTACAACTTCCCTTTTTTGACACATGGTGGTATAGTTCGAATGCCTGGTTGCCCTTTGTGTTGTTAGGCAACTTTCTCTATTTATGTAATGGATCAATCACAATCAGGCACTACCGGGACCGAGAGGTCTTTCGGAGTACGTCTGTAACAAGTGCATCTGATGAACACTTGCAGCCAGAGGATGAGTGTGGGCAGTTCAACGCGCTCTGATGGGGAGCTCATGGACGAGCTGGAATCGGTCAGGTGAGCCGAGTGTGAATTGTTCTTTTGCGGGGAATATGTTAACCTTAAGAAAGTGTAGGAACATGTATGACTAAACGCGCTTCTTAGGCCACTACTTAAAACACAAGATATATTTGTTCGATTGCCTGTCAGTCGTCTGTCTGTCTGGAAAGATAGCCTACCTTAGTAGCCTGATCTTATCTAGTTTCGCTTCTGGTTGTACTTGGAGTCAGGGAGAAACCCAGTAGGTCTTAGAAAAAAAATAGTTGTGGCTTAGGCCTTTTATATAACATGAACATAAAACGCACATTGGCTATTGGAATGTTTGATTGAGTGGGCTACAGAAAGTTAAAAGATGGTGTTGTTAGAAGGGACATTTTAATTGTCCTCAGAGGTATTCAAAAGTTGAAATGGTCATTGTGTTGTAGTGCAGACAGCATTGGCAGTGTGTATGTAGAGCCTTCCTTTGAAAGTAGTTGTTTTTTGTCTTAATGCCATAACAAACACATTTAACTGCAATGTTTATTCCAGCTATTCTATTTAGAAATTACAATTTGTATAATGTTTTATTATAACACCAAATACCGGGCTGTATAAAATGCCAATATATAGTTGTATATCCTATAGGAAGCCATGAAGTATATCACTAGCAGAACATTTGAGTTTTGGTCTAAACCTGGTCCAACATTAAAGAGTAAAGCAAGCTGTGGATCCAGCTGTGTCTGGGCAGATAGATGGTGAAGTGGAGGACAGGAAACTTTGGGTGTATGGTGACAGGAAGTCTTCATCCCTACAGTCAGCAAGCAGAATTTTACTTTAATTTCAAGCTCCGAGCTACTGTAAGTTAACAGATACAGAAAATGCGCTCATGGAATGTTCACCCTAAAGGTCACATTCAGAGGTTTGTTTTTGTGTTGGCTGCACATGCCAGTCATATATGAAGGTGATGTCATTGACACAAATTCCTATGGTCATCAGTCAGAACAAGCTGAACTCCATTTAAAGAACAGTTTCGTCACTAAGTTGTCATGCAAGGTTTGTGTGTGACTTAGCTAACGCCATCCTGCTGACATATACGCATGTGCTAATTTGCACATAAAAACTAGATGTTCTCAACTTCAATGTTAATCTTGTCAAGATCGGGAATGTGAGGTTCAAGACTTTGAATTAACCTTAAGAGGTATGCGGGTCTTTTTCTTGTTCATTTAATCACCTAATGTGTATTGAAATGCTAAAGCATGATGATGTGACCTTCCGATTTGGTATTGACTAAATCAAGAAACTTCCAAAGACCTCCCGAAACAAAATCTGCAGAGGATCGCCCAATCCCAGCACTTTGACCGGAGTCGGTGGACCCCTACATTTTTACAGGAGTCAGCAAGCAAGAAAACGGAACATTGCTCACTGCTCTTTCAATCACTGTCCAGTAGAAGAACCCTCTTGAACACTCTAACGGTCTCTTTTGCAGCTGGTATCATTATGACCTCACTCGTCACGCCACTGAAGCCTTGCTGCTGTCTAACGGGATTGATGGCAGCTTTCTCCTCAGAAACAGCCAGAGGGGGCCTGATTGTTACGCCCTCTCTGTCAGGTCAGCCCATCACCCTTTCCTTCAATTTCCATCAATCTCAATAATGATAGTATTACTTGTATTGACGTGGTGCTTTTCAAGCCATTAATCTGGTAATGAAGTAAAATGATGAGGTGAGGTATGATAAAAGATTTTAGAGTTATGTCCAATAATACTGTAAGGTAGTGGATATCTACGAGTACAGTGTGTGTGTGTGGTGCAACGAGTACAGTGTGTGTCTGTGGTGTGTAACGAGTACAGTGTGTGTCTGTGGTGTGTAACGAGTACAGTGTGTGTGTGTGGTGCAACGAGTACAGTGTGTGTCTGTGGTGTAACGAGTACAGTGTGTGTGTGTGTGTGGTGCAACGAGTACAGTGTGTGTGTGTGTGTGTGTGTGTGTGTGTGTGTGTGGTGCAACGAGTACAGTGTGTGTGTGTGTGTGTGTGTGTGTCTGTCGTGCAACGAGTACAGTGTGTGTGTGGTGTGTAACGAGTACAGTGTGTGTGTGTGTGTGTGGTGTAACGAGTACAGTGTGTGTGTGGTGTAACGAGTACAGTGTGTGTGTGTGTGTGTGGTGTGTAACGAGTACAGTGTGTGTGTGTCTGGTGTAACGAGTACAGTGTGTGTGTGTGTGTGGTGTAACGAGTACAGTGTGTGTGTCTGTGGTGTAACGAGTACAGTGTGTGTGTGGTGCAACGAGTACAGTGTGTGTGTGTGGTGTGTAACGAGTACAGTGTGTGTGTGGTGTAACGAGTACAGTGTGTGTGTGGTGTAACGAGTACAGTGTGTGTGTGTGTGGTGCAATGAGTACAGTGTGTGTCTGGTGCAATGAGTACAGTGTGTGTGTGTGTGTGTGTGTGTGTGTGTGTGTCTGTGGTGCAACGAGTACAGTGTGTGTGTGTGTGGTGTAACGAGTACAGTGTGTGTGTGTGTGTGTGTGTGTGGTGCAACGAGTACAGTGTGTGTGTGTGGTGTAACGAGTACAGTGTGTGTGTGTGTGTGTGTGTGTGTGTGTGTGTGTGTGTGTGGTGCAACGAGTACAGTGTGTGTGTGTGTGTGGTGCAACGAGTACAGTGTGTGTGTGTGTGTGGTGTGTAACGAGTACAGTGTGTGTGTGTGTGTGGTGTAACGAGTACAGTGTGTGTGTGTGTGTGTGTGTGTGTGGTGTAACGAGTACAGTGTGTCTGTGGTGTAACGAGTACAGTGTGTGTGTGTGTGTGTGTGGTGTAACGAGTACAGTGTGTGTGTGTGTGTGTGTGGTGTAACGAGTACAGTGTGTCTGTGGTGTAACGAGTACAGTGTGTGTGTGTGTGTGTGTCTGTGGTGTAACGAGTACAGTGTGTGTGTCTGTGGTTCAATGAGTACAGTGTGTGTGTGTGTGTGTGTGGTGCAACGAGGACAGTGTATGTCTGTGGTGTAAAATGCATTCATCTCAGTGTTTCTGGTCTATACTAAGCTTTATTTTAAGTGCGCTCTTTTAAAGAAGTGGAATCAATGGGGGTGGTATCATTGGATCAACGTAAATGACAAAGTCAGACTCTAATTATTTTTGACTAGTGACAGATTGTTGTGGTTGGACAAAATGTGTTACAGTTAGTGAGAGAGTAGATGTTGTGAAAAGACAACAAACAGGTTAGATGGACTCGGCTCACTTCTCCTATCAAGTTCTCTTCTTTTATCTTGTCTTCTTGTTTTCACTTCTCCTTCCTGTAGATGTGTATGCATTATTTCGTTGTAAAGGAATATTTTTTGGAATGTAATGTTCTCCCCCTCCATCTGACAATAAGTGACAATTTGGTAGCAATATAGTCCAAAAACCTTAAGGCCTTAGAACTTGGATCCTAAGTTTCCTGTGCAGGTTATTCATATATTGGTGCAGTCCCGCTTCCTCTTTACCTCAGTAGATTGCCTTAGGTTTGTTTTGGTTCAATTGAGGTAACCAGCCATCGCTGAATCTTTCCTTCTGTGGGGAGGAAGTACCAGAATAGAATAGAAAAGCATTTATTGTCATCGTTTTTGCACACAACGAAATTTGGAGCATCATTAGCAAACCTTCAGTGTTCCTGTGGTCCTTCAGGGCAAAGGACTCGGTGAAACATTTCCACGTGAGACGGATCTGTGGGCGATACTCTTTTGGCTTCAATGAGTTTCAGTCCTTGTTGGAGTTCACCGGCCATATGGCCAACCAGCCGCTCCTGGGCAGTGAGTCAGGTACTCGAAAAAATGTGTACACGCACTCTCTTCCTCATTCACGGGCACACAAACTTCCACTCAATCAAACACATTCGTACAATTGTACTGTCTCTCTCTGTATGTCTTTATGTTTTTTGACCCCTGTCTCTCTGTTTCTCCACCTAGGAAACCTAATAGTTCTGAAGCACCCATACCCACGTGAGGTGGAGGAGCCGTCCATCTACGAGTCTGTGTGTGTGCACACTGCCATGCAGAGTGGTCGCAGACACTCTGATCTGGTGTCTACTGCTCCAGCTGTACGTCTCCCTCTCCCTCTCTCTCCCCAGTCAGTTTCAAATGTGTACATGTTGCCACCTGACCTTCTCTGGGCCTTCACTGTTAACGTTCATGCATTTTCTGTTCCTACTTTCATGTGCACATGACCACACTCCTGTGTATTTGCAGCTTGGCACTAAGGAAGGCTACCTGGTGAAGCAGGGCGCTATCTTTAAGGTAAAATGAACAGGGGTTCAGTACTTAAATATTCACAGGGTTTAAGATTAAATGGAACTTCAGTCCAAGGCACAGGGTTACAGCTGATGTTTGTTTCAGGCCTGATAACCTAACACAGAGGTGAACGGTGTTGGTCTGAAAAACCAAGGTCTTCACTTGTGTTTTGTGTCAGCTAGCTGGATTTCTTACTGTAATCAGATCAGTTCAGGATGCATCACTTGAAGATCACTGATAACACGTAACTCTACTTTCCTCAGACCTGGAAAGAACGCTGGTTCACACTAAACAGAAATGAGCTCAAGTACTTTAAGGATAAAATGGTGAGTTTTTGTGATCTTTCTTTTTGTCTCTTCTGCTTTGTTCTTATTATGTCTCATGATGTAATATTTCTCTTTGTTTTTTTGTTTTGTTTTTGTTTAAGCTTTGAATTTTAATCTTTAGCTTATGATGACAATATCATGTTTTGTCATGCAAACATTTATAATGCAAATCCTAGGAAGTCTCTAAATATAATTATATTTCATTTGAAGCATACAGGACGTATATGGCTTTTCTCCTCTCCTTATCTCATAATCCATTTCAGTTTGCAGAGCCTATTCGGACACTGGACCTAACAGCATGTACGGCAGTGCAGTTTGACTACAGTCAAGAAAGAGTTAATTGTTTCTGGTGAGCCCTGTTTGAATTCTACAACCAACACAGTGTAGAAGAGAACAGTTCCATACAGGTGTTGAACTGTCCAAGTGTGTGTGTGTGTGTGTGTGACATGCATGGCATGCGCGGCATGCGCGCGTGTGTGTGTGTGTGACGTGCGTAGCGTGCGTGTGTGTGTGTGTGTGATTGTCTGTGGGTGGTTGCTGAACTTGATTTCCTGCCTGGGGATGTGATTTGTAAAATGGGGAAGTTGGGGACAGAAACAGAAACACCTTCAACTGAAAATGTTTAGTTCTGGGCCCTCACCCTCACTACCGACACTAGAGATACTCCACTGTAATAGTCACCAAACCCAATCTCTGCTCAACACCGCAGATACTCCACTGTAATATAGGGTGACCAGACGTCCTTTTTTACCCGGACATGTTCTCTTTTCGAGACCTAAAAAATGCGTCCGGCAGGGATTCCAAAATTGTCCGGGATTTTGCCTCGTCAGATATTTGTGTTTCTCTGGGTCTTTCACAAACTACTGTTTACGCCCTTACAAGTTTTGGAAGGGGTATCTCTATGCCCCGCGGGCCAGATCCAGTATAAACTACCCCGCCCCCTCCCCTGCTACGAAGTGTCCTCTTTTTCACAAACTCAAATCTGGTCACCCTATGTAATAGTCACCAAACCCACTCTCTGCTCGACACCACAGATACTCCACTGTAATAGTCACCAAACCCACTCTCTGCTCGACACCACAGATACTCCACTGTAATAGTCACCAAACCCACTCTCTGCTCCAGCATCTCCCTTCAGCCTCCCAACTGCTATGTCATATCATCATCATCATCCCCAATCACTGTTCTCCTCCTGTAACTACATCAGTTGCATCAGTTTATTCTTTTTTTCTCCAATATTCCTTTTTCCCTCCCTCACTTCCTCCTCCGTGTTCCTCCTCTCCCGGTCTCTCTCTCTCTCAGTCTGGTGTTTCCTGAGCGCACATTTTACCTGTGTGCAAAGACTGGAGTGGAGGCTGACGAGTGGATAAAGATCCTGCGCTGGAAGCTAGTACGTGCTAATGGCTCAGACACACATCACATGAAGTGCTGCTTAATGTGAAATGGTTCTGTTCAAAAACTTTTCTTGCGTACTGGCACATTTATTAATGTATTATTATCAGGATTAGACAATATAAAAATGAGAATCATACCTTTACCTAGAATGTTTATCCGGGACTCCTAAATATAGTCACGATAAGTAATAAGCGTATTCATAAACGCAGTCTTTCAGTGAAGTGTATATGTTTATCTCCTTGTGTGTCGGTGACCCCCTGATGTATTTTCCTTTCCTCTCCTTCTGTGTAGTCCCAGGTAAAAAAAGGCAAATGATGGAAAGAATGGAAGAAATGAAAAAACAGTGGACTGCTTCTGAACCAGTGAACTGTTAAACCACAGAGGTTCAAGGTTTGTGTCACATGCATTCAGGAATGTGCGCTGAACCATACCCTGTTGTTACGACAACGGGCAGAAGCGAAAATAAGAGGTGGATTCCCATACCTCATAGCTCCTGGTATTTATTTCACCCCAGTCCTTCAGAGGTCCTTCAGAAAATGTCACTACCTTCAATGAAGAGATAAGTCTTGGAAACGTAGACCCTATAGCTCATCCTGGAACATATTTTCCTGAGACGAAGTGAAACGTCATGACTGTCCTGTCACTACTAGTATCCATGGCAACTAGCAGGGTGAAGTGTCAGCAAGGCGACGATCAGCGGGCCGATTCCCAGGGAGCAGGGAGACTTTGTCAAGAGTTTGTATATGTAGAGCAGAACTCAGGGATCATCCTCACAGCAAACGTGTGCAGCCAAAGATGTTTATTTGTGAAAAGACTGTGTTATTGCCTTGGACGAACACTCATCTGCTTCTGTCATCACTGTCTTAGATCAAAGTCAAAGTCAAATGTATTTATAAAGCACATTTAAAAACAACTCACGTTGACCAAAGTGCTGATGACATAGAACGTACATGTTTGTAGACTGTCGAATGTATATGGTTTACCTTTTTATGCCAAGTTTTAGAATGAAAACTGCAAATGATCAGCTTCTGTCTTTTGTATTTTACAGTTTTGTTGTAAATGTGATTGTAGTCTTGACAGGCTAAACTGTGGTTGCTGAAGAGAGCAGTTTGTAGAACAGAAAGCAGCAATGAACAGACCAAATCCATACTCATTAAAACTTACTGGAGCTAATGGCCTCTTTACTTGCACCTTTAGACTTGCAGTTAATCTCTACAGCTCCATTTCATGATGGGATTTAAGCCAAAGGCTATTTCCAGTAAGCCTACAGTAATATTTGAACTAATCAGCTATCCCTGGCTGTATGTGTTGTCATTTTCAAAGTTTTATGAAAGTTGCACCCTTAGGTTTGCACAACAATCCTTTGTTTTAAATAAATAAATCAACAAACAAACCTATACTCATTCTACTATACTAACACTTCTACCCTCATGGTAGAACCCATCAACCTTGTCATTTTACAATAAAGCCCCTAGGTGCTGACACCACACGTGTAAATCTGTAGATAGTGCTACATGAAATTCATAAACAGTCCATGAGTTAATGAATATCACTATAGGAAATCACTAGACTAGTGAGAGTAAAAGGGGAAAAAATTATCATCCTCTGTGTTTTTCTCAGTCATAGATATTTACTCTACCTGGACATGTCCTCTTTTCGAGACCTAAAAAAATGCATCGGGCAGGGATTCTAAAATCTGCCGGGGATTTTACCTTTGTGTATTTTAAAAACGAGTTATTACGTCCCTGCATGTGAAAAAGATGGCAAAACTTTGTTGCGGGGGTTGGGATCATCAGCATGTGAAAAAGATGGCAAAACTCCGTCGCGGTGGTAGGGGCAGGGTCATCTGCAATTTTCAAGTGTGCCCCCCCCGGAATTAATCTCTGAAATTTTACCGTGTATTGTCCCCCCTACAACGAAATGGGATCTCCGCCCCTGCATGTGTGTATACGCCAAAGATGAGATTTACCATGTGTGTATACACCAAAGATAATATTTAATATGTTTGTATACGCCAAAGATGATATTTAACATGTGTGTATACGCCAAAGATGATATTTTATTATTAGAAGAAAGTATAACACAAGCAGAGCAGGTTACATTCAACAACATACAGCATCAAAGACTTACAGATACATAAACTAGAGCCACAGCCAACATAGTGTGTGTGTGTGTGTGTGTGTGTGTGTGTGTGTGTGTGTGTGTGTGTGTACGAGACACACAGGTCTATGACGTCCTCCACGGTTGCAGTTGTGCACTGTCCATAAACCCATGCAGGTGTGCAAATGCTTTGGGCCTTTTGCTCCATTAGTGGGTGGTCGGGTCTTATGCAACCTCCACCACTTGCCTTAGCTCTTCAATCAGTGGGCCAAGCTCCTTTTCCAGACCGATGATTAAACCTGCACACAGTGTTCCAATAGCCACATTAGATTCTAGACACAGTGTTCCAATAGCCACATTAGATTCTAGACACAGTGTTCCAATAGCCACATTAGATTCTAGACACACAGTGTTCCAATAGCCCACATTTTCAGAGATTACTGGAAGGCCAACATGCAGCAGTTGTAAGATAAGACGACAAATGTACACAAACATGTTTCAATATGGTGCTTGTTACCTGACAAATGGAAAGCGTGTTAGAGTCTTTGTTTATACCTGTGTTTGCACTACTGCTTGCGATGAAACTGATGACCAGGGGTAACCGGTTAAACTGCACAATCTGTTGGAAAGAGAAACCAGAGCTCGTCAGGTTAAGCATACCAACAGAGGGGCGTGTCTCTGTATTAACGGCAGCATGACTTCATATTCACTTTCAGCTTGCTTAGGAATCCTCCTGGGTTTTTGTTTTTTAAATGGTGTTAAATTGATGACTTTTAGCCTGTGTTGTTGATTTTCACTCTCATCAAAATCAAGGGCTTCGATACAGTATCACATTAATATTTGTACACAGTACACAAACTTTATAGGACCACCTGGTGGTTAGATGTGAAGACATGATAGCTTGTAGTAGCAGGCAGAGTAAGACTCCAACAAGGTTTTGCTTTGTGTGTGTGAGTGTGAGTGTAGGTCTGTGTGTAAGCGTGTGTGTGTGTGTGTGTGTGTGTGTGTAGGCGTGTGTATGTGCAGATGGAAAGCATTGGTTCGTACCTGGTATGTGTTGTAGTAGCATATGATGCTTTTGTTTTTCGAGAGGCCCAGTTTGCTCCCCTGGTCAGTGGCGAGTGCAAACGTGGACAAGAAGCCCGGCCGGAGTGCATATTCTGGAGCGTTGTCATTGGCAACTACAGGAAAACAACATCACAGACTGTTTAATGAGGGGGACGGATTTAACAAGATCATTCCTTTCGAAGATGAACAAGTGTCCTCCTGTTCATGATGTTTTTCGATAATTTTTAACTATTCACTACCTCCATAGCATGAATTATTCATTCATATGGTAAATGATCGGTGTCCCCATTGTTTAGCGATCGTCAATATATGTGTGTGTGTGTGTGTGTGTGTGTGTGTGTGTGTGTTTGAGTAGATGTCTAAGGTTTCAAGTCCATTACATAGCTACTTAGGGGCTGTGAAGATGTGCTCCTCTCTCTCTCAAGGCAATTACACTGCTGACACTAAGGTGGCAGTCACATGAGTGTGACAACTGAAACAAAACAGCAACAGTCCCCTACTCCAAACTGACCAGTAACTTAGAAAGACACTCTCATGATTTCTTAGCACTGAATGAGCAGTATTATTACCTTTGATGACTGGAACGCCATCTCTGTCTGTGACTACAATGGCATGGAGACCCTCAACACTACACAAAGGGAAGAAAGGAATCATCAGGACCAAAGTTTCTCAAGATCCTGTTTATATTTTCCAAGAACATTACTGGTCAAACTTAAATTGCCCACATACTTTGCCATCTATGACATCACATTCGTATAGCATGAACTTCCCATGCAACTTGTATATATATAGACATGCTACATTCCTCACATAACTGCCGAGAGAATAAACAAATTACACGGTGATATACTGATAATTATTGCATAGTGATAGCATACTGGTTGTTTCAAAATAACCACAACACAGATGTGAGCATTATGACTGTCAGTTAACACAATCCGTTTTTTGCTGACAGAAGTTATAAATTGCCTTCAAACACGCAATTAACAACTTCTGTCAGCGAAGGTATGTTGCACCCCCTAGAGGCGTCACTCTGGCGTTGAAACAGTTTGTTATTGAAGTTACTATACCTGGGCAATTGTTTATACAAGTATCTCTTCAAGTCCTGCAACAGTGGATAAGAGGAATGCAGAACATTACACATTTAGGCTGCAGATTTTTGATGATTGAAACAAACAGCTCCAGGAAGTCTCCTGTCAACACTGTTCAAGGAAAACCAAAACCATTTCTATAAAACAAACTGCTAGTCCCAAAGACTACTTACATCCGCCATGTTCAAATGAACGGCACGTTGAGCTGTTCCGCCCGCCACTTAGAAATGAAAACATGGAGATTGAGAGTAAACTGTTGTAAGAAACATCATGGAAAACAGGTATCTAAAGTTAGCTCGCCTATGCTAGCTAGGATAGCTATCTAGTTAAATATTCCACGGAACAGCAGAGTTCTCTGATGTAGCGATATATCCTGAGCCATACAAAACCGACTTAAAGGAGACCTACCCTTAACTAGAACAGCACGTCTAAAAATGTATAAAAAAAACTGTAAACAAAGACGTACCTTTGATTATCTGGATTAGCCGCACAGTACTTGTGTGGGAACGTCACATGACAGACTGTAGGCACAGTTTCCGTGTACGTAGTTTCCGTGATAAAGCAGAGGTCCCTTCTTTCAAGGCAGTAATGCAACACATTTACGCAACCCACAATCGGCGTTAAAATTGCGCATGTTTAAACTTGGAGATCAATATAGAAGGGAGAATAAATGAAAGAGTCATTAAAAAGCGTCATTATGTGTATCTCACAAGCTTGAGCAGCCTGACATCAAAATTATTGTCATTGTCGAACATTGTCAGTTTGCTTATGGTCTCTATATATGAGTCAGAGAAAGCCTTATGTCCTTAGACATTTGCTATGTCATAACATTTGTTGCCTTTGCGATGTTTTCCTTTGGAGCTTTGTATGGATCTGTGGGATTAGTTGTATTAGTTAAAAACCCTGTCTCCCCCCTTCCTACTGAATGATCCCTGTGAGACAATCCCTTTGTGCCTTTGAGCTGTATGCGAAGGAAACCACATTCCTTCTCTTGTAGTAATCAAAATTCAGATACAAACTCTGAGTACATATACATATGCATATAAAACATGACATATTGTCTGGTATGTTTCAGAACACCACAATTACTGCACAGTGTCCTAGAAATAGTCTCAGGAGTTCTGTGTGTGTGTGTGTGTGTGTGTGTGTGTGTGTGTGTGTGTGTGTGTGTGTGTACGCGCGTGCAAGTGTGTGTGTGTGTGCAAGTGTGTGCAGCAGCATGTGAATAATAATCCTGAAACAAAAGGCCTTCTTAGAGCTGAAAGAGTAGAAAGACAAATATTTTAATCCCTCTCCCCACTACACGATTTCTTTCTCTCCATCACTCCTTTGCACTCTACCCCAGTATCTCAACCACTTGCTTCTAGGACTGATGACCACCAGCGAGTGAATGGACTGCTCCACTGAGAAAGAGTTTTTTTAGAGAGGAAGAGAGTGTGTGAGACAGGGAGTGTGGAGGGGAGAGGAGAGAAGAGAAGAGAAGAGAAGAGAAGAGAAGAGAAGAGAAGAGAAGAGAAAAGTGATAGTGAAAAGGTCTTAGAGAGGAAGAAAGCCTCATTAGAGGCAGAGAACATTGTTTTAGAGTGTGCTGCTTGGGAATACTTTGATTTAGTGTGTGTTAGATATCAAATCAGTGATAGTTACAGAGGTTTAGATAGAGAAAGTGTGCATTACTGAAAGGGAATTTATAGAGATGGGGGAAGAGATGAACGCATCGGATTCTGATCCTTACGGTGGGAAGAGTGCTTTCACGCAGACGGAGCACAACATTGTTGCGGCATACCTCCTCATTGCATGTAATGTATTTTGTGTGTGTGTGTGTGTGTGTGTGTGTGTGTGTGTGTGTGTGTGTGTGTGTGTAATGTGAAAGTACAACCCAGGTGCTATTTTTCAGGGGCACTCTAACCACATGAATGGCAACACTCAGCTGTTTTGCTTTGTTTCTGCTCAGTACTAATGTAGTTCTGCTTGGAGATTTGGATGATTTTTTTGAAGATTATTTTGATCAAGTTTAAAACGATAAAGATTATGTTTCAAGTGATTTGCAAACTATTGTTTGCCCTGCAATTTTGTTGTGTATGCGCATGTGTATGGGGTGGGGCCTGTCTTTTGTGGTAAAGTTTTATCTCTCTGTGCATGTCTGCTGGGACATCTGTGTGTGAGTTTGTGTGCGTGAGTGTGTGTGTGATTGTGTGTGTGTGTGTGTGTGTGTGTGTGTGTGTGTGTGTGTGTGTGTGTGAGTGTGTGAGAGAGGGTGTGAGTGAGTGTGAGTGTGTGTGTGTGTGTGTGTGTGTGTGTGTGTGTGTGTGTGTGTGTGTGTGTGTGTGTGTGTGTGTGTGTGTGTGTGTGTGTGTGTGTGTGTGTGTGAGGGAAAGAGTGTGTGAGTGAGTGTGTGTGAGTGTGTGTGTGTGTGTGTGTGTGTGTGTGTGTGTGTGTGTGTGTGTGAGTGTGTAAGTGTGTCTGTGTGTGTTTGTGTAAGTTTACCTATATGCCTCTCTTGTTCTCTATTGCTCTCTCCCCGCACAGGTGTAATCAGCTTGGCCAGTAACCTTGTGGTTCTATGGATGTTTGTTAAGTTCAAGGAGCTTCGGACCGCCACCAATGCCATCATCATTAACCTGTGCCTCACAGACATCGGGGTGGCAGGCATCGGCTACCCCATGTCTGCTGCTTCAGACCTCCATGGCAGCTGGAAGTTTGGCTACAACGGCTGCCAGGTGCTCAGAGGGACTAAGTACTCACACACACACACACACGCACGCACGCACGCACGCATGCACACACACACATATATACACTTACAAACTCAAACCCCTCTCTCTCTCTCTCTCACACACACACACACACACACACACACACACACACACACACACACACGTGCACACACACACACACACACACACACACACACACACACACACACACACACACATACACACACACACTCACACACACACATATGCACACTTACAAACACAAACCCTCTCTCTCTCTCACACACCCACACCCACACACACACACACACTCACGCACACACACACAGACACACACATACACACATATACACACACTTTGCTCAGTTTACAGTTAGACATACGCGTGAGCCTGAAAATGTACATATATTTATTGACATGTAATATTTTCCAGTCTCTTTGCAGCTAAATCATGACATAATAACAGTGCTCATACCTCACTACCCCACAAAACTAATCTTCAGTAAAAAATTATCCAATTTTAAAAGGTAACAGGAATAATAACCTCAGTACCTTATGAGGAAGGGGAGAGTGTATTTTTGGACTCTCTGTGTGTGTGCATGTGGAACCATGTGATGCTAATCTGGACTTGAAGAATGAGCAAGTTGTGAAACTGCTCAGGAACTGTAACCTCAGATTGCCTCCAAGACCAGGGGCTGAGTTCCAGACTGGGTGTTTAATTTCCCTTCACTCTTCTGTTGTGTTTGGCTCGTGCTTGTTCTCCCGCTGGCGTTGTGTGATGGCGCTGCTACAAACGATCTGTTTGAAAGCTTAAAGTTTGGTTAGTGTGGGTGTGTTTGTGCGGATGGGGATCTCTGCACATCTGTTATTGATATTAATAAAGGCTTTTCTATTTCTATTTCTATTTCTATTGCCACTGACAATGTTAATGGTGGACAATTGCCACCAGAGGGCAATCATGTTTAATTCTAACCAGCAACTGGAACATTTGTGTGTGCACGTGTGTGTGTGTGTATGTGTGTGTGCGTGTGTGTGTGTGTGTTTGTTTGCGTGTGTGTGTGTGTGTGTGTGTGTGTGTATGTGTGTGTGCGTGTGTGTGTGTGTGTTTGTTTGCGTGTGTGTGTGTGTGTGTGTGTGTGTGTGTGTGTGTGTGTGTGTGTGTGCGTGTGTGTGCGTGTGAGAGTGTGTGTGTGTGTGTGTTTGAGTGTGTGTTTCTGTAATGTTGTAATGTAAATAATGTAAACATTCAATCTCTCATTATAGATCTATGCAGCTCTCAACATCTTCTTTGGGATGGCCAGCATAGGGCTCCTAACAGTAGTTGCCATTGACCGTTACCTCACTATTTGCAGGCCTGATATAGGTATTTTCTCGTTTTGTTTTTCCATTTAAATGTGTTTCAATAATTTCAAGTTGCAGTTTATGGAATGGTGATACTTTAAATTCAGGAGACAATGTTGCTAGCAGGTCAAGTCAAGGTCAAGTACTGATAAGTAGGTAAATAGCTAGAAGTAACTATGACTTTAGTAGCCTATTCATTGTTTTGGATTTGGAACATAGTCTATAAAGAAAGAAGATAGGAATGCATGTATGACCTGACTGTGACCACCATTTAGGGATTTTGTTGGCCTTGTTTTGACAAATAATCTAAAATAACTTTTTCAACTGTAAGCATTGCCTTGAATGATAGTTCAGACCACTGACAATGACTCATGTTTGACTATGTGTGTGTGTGTGTATGTGTGTGTGTATCTCTGGGTGTGTTTTCTCAGGTCAAAAGTTGACCAATCGCTCGTACACAAAGATGATCGTGGCAGCATGGCTGAATGCTGTGTTCTGGTCCTCTATGCCAGTAGTGGGCTGGGCCGGATACGCTCCTGATCCCACCGGAGCCACATGCACTATCAACTGGAGAAAGAACGACGCGTAAGTGTCTGTGTGTGTCTGTATGTGTGCTTGTGTGTGTGAGAGAGTGTGTGTGTGTGTGTGTGTGTGTGTGTGTCTGTCTGTGTCTGTGTGTGTGAGTGTGTGTCTGTCTGTGTGTGTGTGTGAGAGAGAGAGTCAAGATCAACAGGACAGCAGTAACATACCAACCAAGAGGAAACAAAGAAGAAAATAAAACATAAACATCCTAACCTCACACACACACACACACACACACACACACACACACACACACACACACACACACACACACACACACACACACACACACACACACACACACACACACACACACACAGGCATACTTACCCCAGCCTACCAATTACCAAGGCAGACAAACAAGCATGTACTGTACTGTATGGCATCCAATGAGGATGGAGTGGGAGTGGACATTTTTTTTTTGTGCCACATTTCTTGTACGTGTTCTGTTGTCTGTGTGTGTGTGTGTGTGTGTGTGTGTGTGTGTGTGAGAGAGAGGGACTAAGATAGACATAATATGTATGAGTATGTATGAGTATGGGTAATGTAATGGGTAATGTCGCACTCACAGTAGTTACATTCCTGCACTTTTTTATATCTTAGGTAAAATTGTATTTATTGTTACACTGGGTCTTTATTGCTCGAAGCTTGATTGTTCTCTCCTTTGTACGTCGCTTAGGATAAAAGCGTCTGCTAAATGACTAAATGTAATGTACATGTTTGTTGCAAAGGCTTACGGAACCTGTCCTTTGCCATCAGGTCGTTCGTGTCCTACACCATGTGTGTGATCGTGGCGAACTTCATCCTTCCTCTCTCCATCATGTTCTACTGCTACTACCATGTGTCTGTCACTATGAAGAGATACAAGGCCAGCAACGGCCTGGACAACATCAACATGGACTGGTCTGACCAGATGGACGTCACCAAGGCAAGCCCTCAACGCACCCATACAATGCTTATAAGTGCATTCATTTTGGAGGGTGGTTTTGCTCCATTACCTGCATCTGGGCCCTGTGAATCAATGTGTGTGTGTGTGTGTGTGTGTGTTTGTGTGTGTGTGTGTGTGTGTGTGTGTTTGTGTGTGTTTGTGTGTGGGTGTGTGTTTGTGTGTGTGTGTGTGTGTGTGTGTGTGTGTGTGTGTGTGTGTGTGTGTGTGTGTGTGTGTGAGTGTGTGTGTGTGTGTGTGTGTGTGTGTGTGCACCTGTGTATGTTTTTGTTTTGTGTGTGTTGGCACAGATGTCCATTGTGATGATCTTGATGTTCCTGGTGGCCTGGTCTCCATACTCGATAGTGTGTCTGTGGGCATCGTTCAGTGATCCCAGGAAAATCCCAGCTCCTATGGCGATCATTGCTCCACTCTTTGCCAAATCTTCCACGTTTTACAATCCGTGCATTTACGTCATTGCCAATAAGAAGTAAGACTTTTGTCCCCTATTGTTTTCTCTTGTTGCGCTGTTCCAGGGAATCCATGAAATCCAAGAAATAAGCATATTAGTGAACAGAACAAGTTTAAGTATATACTGCATGATTAAATGGCTCGATACTGAGTGTTTGTGAGTGGTCAAATGAACAAAGTTGGCTACAGTTTGTGGTTGTCTAATCCGTATGCTAATACTTATGCTAATACTTACGCTAATACTTATGCTAATACTTATGCCTCTTATGCAGATTCAGACGAGCCATTGCTGGAATGCTTCAATGCCAGTCGCGACAACGAATCACCATCAGTAACCAGGTTCCCATGACAATTTCTCAGCTCCCGCTCAACCAGTAAATGACAAGCATCTCTGAGGGAATGGTAACATCTATCCCATAATGTCCTCTGTCCAACGCTGGCCGTTACAGAGGTGGGGACACTGTTTTGTCCAAACACCATCCACATCCTCCACCTCTATGGGTGAAGTGGACCCATAAGATCTTTTGCAAATGAATGATATGTCAGCTTTTGTTGTCTTTTGTTTAAATGTTTTGTTTTGTGCATCTTATTATCCAAAAAGGAATATTAACATACTACCAGTTTATTGTGGAATTAAAAAGCTCTAGTAAATAATAACTGATGAGGTTTGTGATGATGCTAAAAATATTTCCGAGAACACGCTCAGCCATCTTGTGAGGTATTACCAGTAGTTAATTGTCATGTCATGTCTAAATTCCATGTCAGTTTATAATGGGTGTTACTGTGTGGTATCTCGAGAGTTCTTGAGATATGCCGAGGATCTAAATAAATTATGTTCTGTATGTCATTATGCTTTAAAAACATGCTTCAGGATGCCTCTGGTGGAAGATTATGTTGGCTCAATTTTTCATAAGCATTATGCTAGATGTGCAAGAGACAACACAGAAAGCAATATTTCAGAAAAGACAGGAGGTCAATTGACAAGTTGAATCAAATATTAAATCTTTATGACATCTGTACATCTTCCAAATCATTTCAGTGCATATTTCACAACATTGTTTAAATAGAAACAGAGGGCATATACAGTTTATTTAGATTGAATCCAGTTCATCCTTCCATGAAGGCACTTCACGTCTCTCTCAGACCTCCTTCAACCATCTGCTCCAGCTTCAGGTCTGTGTCATGGGAACTGTGGACTAAAACAAGATCAACCTGCTTTTAGTGAGCCTCTCTATGCCTTCAGGTTGTGTCATACCACATCGGACAGGAAACAATGCTCTTCTTTTTTTTTTTTTTTTTAAAAACGTTTCCCTTCTAAATGGAATACATACTGAGTGCAATTCATGGATCAGTTTGTATAGGTCAAGATCACTGTGATTTGTACAGGGGAAGTGATACCTAACTGAGCCCAGTGCAATGCCACAGAGATCTTCTTTAAGTGCCTCTATCCTCAAAAGAATAGAGCAGAGTCTCTGACTTCTCTGCATGTTTCTAAAAGCCTTCATACATAATTCACATGATAAAACAAAAGGTAAAAGAATAATTCAGACATGGGCTTCGCTTCCTCCAGGGTTAAAGTGAGATCCAGTCAGTGTCAAATCATCCCGCCTCTCACTTCTCTCCTCTCCTCTTCTCTTCACGTTATTTGATTCCGTCACTCTGTCACGTTGTTCACCAGCCATAGCCGGATCTCTTCCTTGTTTAGCCGCAACCACTCGATGTTGTTCTTCACCGTCTCCAGGGCCTGTTTGCGGGGCATCTCCCCGGCACCCGCGTTTGGTGTCATGGCAAAGAAGTGCTCCATCTGATAAACACAGAGCAAGGACACACACTGAAGGTCAATGGCAGTGTGCTTGAAGGTCAATTAAAGCTGCCCATAGGTCGTTTTCTTTTTTATTCTAAATATGCCTAGACGGACTGAACTTAAGTGTCTGTTGCAGGTTAGCATACCTGATGTGCTATGCTAGCTGTGTCTATGTTTGTCAGTTCAGTGGCTCTGTATTCTGTTAGGTGTGTCACTGTGTTGTAGCGAAACAACCTCTTCAAACCTTAGAGATGATAGTTTAATGAGACTCAGAAGACTGAATGCGATGAACTGAAGTTTAGTCAATCTTGCAGACTTTTCATTCAATCGGAGTGGTGGTCCATGGAGTAGCTCAGCCAAAAAAACAGTGCACTAACCTTTTAAATGGTATATTTCGTCACTATGCTTTTCCAATCAAAAACCCCAAACTTATCCAAGTTGAACCAATCGGAATATTCTCTCAAACCTATACATTTTATCCAAGCTCAGCCAATCAGAATATTCTGCTCACTAATTGCCAAAACATCTTTCAAGATGCAGAGCAGCTGTGTCCTTATCAGTAGTGTCACCCCTCCCGGTTATGATGTCAAGGCTCTTTCCTGGAAACTTCTACCCGCTCTTTGATAGTTCCGCATCCCCTTATGCATAAATCTTTCTAATTAATATTTGGCTGTCTTTGCAAGCCTGCACCTGTGGAAACTATGTAGTCTTATTTTTAGAAAACAGGCCTCTCTGCCTGGCCTTACATTACACTTGTAGTTGAAAACTGCTCCATGTTCACCACATTACTGTATTATAACCAGGATATGTTCTACAACTGTCTGTTGTTTGTGCTGTAACTCTAACTCCTGACTGTAAATAATGATTCCCATAAACATGGAAAAACCTTCTCAACGAGTGTGTGTGTTCATACATGTGGGTGTTTCAGTTTATGGATAGGGATGTAAGGCTCTAAGAATCTTTGGATTGGAAAAACACAGATGGCCTTCTAGTTACAATTACTCATTAGGTGGGGATCAGTTGTTCACAGATTATGTCTCAAAGAAAATTCCAGAACTGCATTGTTCCA
>NC_045165.1:6795706-6833206 GCF_900700415.2 Clupea harengus
TGCATATAAGTATGTCAAGAATGTAATTCAGGCATTTCTAGAGTGTTTTTTAGATTGCTACACATTGTACCTCGTTGAGAATAACAGAATTATCTCGGTATTCTGAATGCCAGGTGTGAACGGGCAGTTTGTGTACCTGCAGATGATTTATCAAACATCTGAGACATGTTCTTGTTGCTCAACACAGATTGCCATTTCACAGGGATGGTCCATTTGTACCTGACAGACACACAGTTGGATGAGTATTTATTATCCTATCTTTACCAGATAGTACAGATAGTGCTACATCATAAAACCAAGGCTTGTAGGCTTGATAAATATCTTTACTATGTCAGTGGTGATAGTTCTGTTGTTCTATTGTGTGATGTTCTATTCATATTCTAGAATGGACAACAATGGACAAGTTCATGTTTTCCCGTAATGAAGTTTGTCACGAATTAGGTTAAACAAAATAACTGTAATAATGGCTATAATTCATTTGTTTTGTAATGTATAGTGCAGTTTGTTACATGAAGCAATTTCACCTGAGTTACTTTAAAACTAGCCACATGCTACATAGATGCTTTACATTCTCTCCCCCTGCAAACCTTTACCACACGTTGTCTAAACAATCTGAGAGGGGGGAGATGGGAGGGAAGGTGATTCTGTTGGGCATCATGGAGGGCATTGACTCACCCCAGGGGCACAGGTGGGGATGTGGGCATTGACTCACCCCAGGGGGCACAGGTGGGGTTGTGGAGGGCATTGACTCACCCCAGGGGGCACAGGTGGGGTTGTGGAGGGCATTGACTCACCCCAGGGGCAAAGGTGGGGTTGTGGAGGGCATTGATTCACCCCAGGGGCACAGATGGGGTTGTGGTGGGCATTGACTCACCCCAGGGGCACAGATGGGGTTGTGGAGGGCATTGACTCACCCCAGGGGCACAGGTGGGGTTGTGGCATCAGCCTTGGGGTCCAGTAGGAACCTGTTCTGAGTGAGCTTGGCTTCGGTGGGAGAGACAGTCAGTTCCAGCACTGGATATCCCATCTGTTTGGTCCACGTGTCCATGATGTCGGCCACTGGCAACCCGCTTACCTGCGTACAAAACATGTGCGGGTCACAGCCACATTAAAGCTCCAGTACACACACACACACACACACACACACACACACACACACACACACACACACACACACACACACACACACATACAAGTGTATACACACACACACACACACACACACACACACACACACACACACACACACATACAAGTATATACACACACACACACACACACACACACATACACACACATACAAGTATACACACACACACACACACACACACACACACACACACACACACACACATACACACACATACAAGTATACACACACATACAAGTATACACACACACAGACACACACACACACACACACACACACATACACACACATACAAGTATACACACACACAGACACACACACACACACACACACACACACACACACACACACACACATACAAGTATACACACACACACACACATACACATGCAAGTATATACACACACACACACACACACACACACACACACACACATATGCATATACACAAACATGTGTACACACCTCGGCCTGGGTTTGCCAGAAGTCTGACGTCTTGGCATTCTGGAAGGTAAATTTCTTCAGGTACACCTACCGAGGACATAAAAAGGCATCACTCAAAATAACTTATGTGATACACGTATTGCTGCTAACCTTTTTCCTGGATACACTTCAGTTAATCACTTAGAATAACTGAATATATAAAAGAACAAGAACAGCAAGAAATAGAAAGATAGATAGAGAGAGAGATGGTGAGAGGCCAAGATTGTGTCAGTATGGTGTCTGGAAACGTACACGGCAGCCATCTCTGAAAGTGTCCCTGCCCAATAGGTCCTCTAGCATTCTCAAAATGGACGCCCCCTGTATCAAGGAGAGAGAGAGAGAGAGAGAGAGATTTTACTTCTGAAAACTCATAAAATCAATCCATAAACAGTTAAAAATACAAGCTTCCTAGAGTCAATAATGACAACCTTTGCCTTGCTCACACATAATTTATCTCCCAGACTAAGCCAGAGAGAGACAGAGAGAGAGAGAGAGAGAGAGAGAGAGAGAGGCCTAGTGCAAAAGATCATATAAACCCTTCCAACTTGTCTACAGGGCAAGCGAAATGAAAAGCATTCAACAGCGAGCAAACGCATGGCCCAGCTAGCACCTCTTCAGCAGCGTTACCCATGCCGAAGGGCTTTAGTCTCGGCATGGGATTGGATGGCATAGGATGAGCATAGACACTCACCTTGCTGTAGGAGATGGAGTCAAACACTGAGGTGATCTCAGCCGGAGTGGACACGCTCACTATGATTGGATGGGAGGACAGGAGGGCATCATCCACCATGACAGGAAGTACGTCACTAATGAGCATGATGTCGCGCTGTGGAATACATCAAACACTTCATCGGTGAGGATGTGTTTAAATTAAAATGTTGTGCTTCACTAAATTGTTTTTGTCTTGTGAGTACATGTGAACACTCGTTAAACAGTGCTATCTAACTTTACAGCCGTTATGTCGTACTTATAAGACCCTTATCACCCGGATGGCTTATTGCCTTCATACATCAAACATTTTATCGATGAGGATTTGTCAAATTAAAATGTTGTGCTTCACTATATTGTAAATTCGTTAAGCAGTGTTATCTAACTTTACAGCCTTTATATCATACTTATCATCTTATCAGCCGGATGACACCACGATAATTCATTTTTATCTTATCTTATTATTGTATTATCTTGACACCAGACATAAATTACTCATCTTGTCTTACGGTATCAGTTTATCCATCAATATGACTGACACTAAAAGTCTGTTTAAGCAGGCAGATGAACGACTGTGATGAAAACTCACCATCCCCCAGTCAGGTTCAGCTTTCTCCACTCCCACGTACTCAAAGAAGCTGGCAAAGCCCTCGTTCAGCCACAGATCATCCCACCAGTCCATTGTAACAATATTCCCAAACCACTGCGCACACACGCACACACACACACACACACACACACACACACACACACACACACACACACACACACACACACACACACACACACACACAAACACATTATATATTTCACTGAGTTTTCCTTTCATTAAGTGTTTTATTTAAGTTAAGTTTTTGTTCAAGTCTCCTCAGTGCTTTTTTTCTTGCAGCATTACTGTGTCAATAGCTGTTAATAGTTTTTTTTTTTTTTTTTTTACCTTTGTGATGATGTAATCAGGGAAATTAAAACTTTTGTCTAGTGTTAGTAAAATAAAACCTAAAACCACATGTTACATTTCTTCTACACGTCAGTTTGCTGGCTCTAACCCCAAAACAACTTCTGAAGATACGGAGATGAGCTGGTGGAGGATCTGCACTTGGCAACTCCAAAGGAGAATGTCCAGAAAGTAAGATTTAAGTTGCGTTTAAGTTGTAATTTTAGAAGACATAGAAGAAGACAGCTTTTAGAAGACAGCTTCAACAGGCTTTGTAACTCAGACATTTATAACGTAATAATCAAAAGAGTGAAGAAAGATTCTTTCTTTCCATGAAGCAATCAGGTTCTGTTTCATGTTTATAGTTAAAGCAAATCAGCTACATTCCTGCTCTGAAGTATTTATGTACTTTTTCCATTGTGTTCATGTGTCTGTGGGTGTGTGTGTGTGTGTGTGTGTGTGTGTGTGTGTGTGTATATATGTGTGTGTGTATGTGTGTCTCTGTGTGTGTGTGTGTAAAGGTGTGTCTGTGTGTATGTGTGTGTATGTGTGTGTGAGTGTGTGTGTGTGTGTGTGTGTGTGTGTATGTGTGTGTATGTGTGTCTGTGTGTGTGTGTGTTTGTGTGTGTGTGGGAAAGAAAGAGAGAGAGTGAGCAGGAGTGTAGAGCTTTATGGAGTCCCCTTTTACTGAAACAACCTTGGTGTTCTTCATAAAATGTGTCATTTTCCACTTACCGTCGGTCTTTATCAGGACGATATGTGATCATATCAACAAAGGCAGCGTGATAAAACAGCTTAATGTGTAACTTTGAGGGAGGGTCATGCAAATTGCTACGGTAATGTGCCTTGCTATTTTTCCTATACTGGCCAAAGATGGCTATCACTTCTTGAAATGCTTCCTGGTCAGATAAATCTCACTTTGTATGAGAGAGGCTTCTTCTTTCCATCCATAAAGTACTTTTCAGCACAGTGTGTTCTTGGTGCGTGTGTCCCAACATGTGCCTTAATGGGACTAGTTTGTTCACTGGCATTTACGAGAAGCCGATATTTTGACTTACCGGTAGTCACTTTTATTGCTCTCAGGCCATCGTGGGCAAAGTCTTAAATACATGATGAAGGGTCAGGTTTTAGTGCTTTGTCACAGTCCATAGCTAGCTTTCTTAAAACGCCAGACTGGTGGACGAGCTCCGACGAGGCTACTGCATCTGTCTTAGAGTCTTTAAGAGCACAGAGCACGTGAAACTTCCTGAAATGTTCAATTGTACTGTCACTCAGTGGCTGTTTATGATGGGGATACCACTGAATTGAACGCGAAATGCACTGAATGAATTACAAAGTTTGACAGGAACACGCTGATGCAAAACCAAAGAATGTTTCATTTGTGGTATATCTAGTCTCTGGTAGTCATTAGACTGTACCTAAATCTTTCATGTTTGCTTGACCATAATCACTCTTACAGATTTTTTATGCGAACTGCCAGGTTTTATCGTGAGATTTATCGCATTTTATCGTACATTATTTTATTATATCTTATCGTATTTTATCGCTGGACTGGACTGGTATACCCAGTCATTAGACTGTGTCTAAATTAAACTAAACCTTTTCATGCGAACTGCCTGGAACTGGCTGGTTTTATCGTGAGAGACGGAGAAGAGGAAGTGTGTGTGTTTGCGTGTGTGTGTGTGCACTGAGCAAACCTGGTGCACAAGCTCGTGGGCGATGACACTAGCCACGCGTTGTTTGTTGTACGAGGAAGACTCGTTCTCGTCATACAGCAGGTTATTCTCCCTGTAGGTGATCAGGCCCCAGTTCTCCATTGCTCCTGTTCCAAAGTCTGGGATGGCGATCTTATCTGAGGGGGAAGAGAAGTGTGTGAGGAGAGAGATTGGGTTATAGAAATTCTTTATCTAATAACATTATTTATTATTTATTCATTTATTTATCTCACGTAGTAATATTTTCTTTCCTGTGAATGACAACAAGTTTCTACCTGCCTGCTTCCGCTGGCTTTGAAATAAGAATGTTTCTTTATCTAGTTTCCAATCAAGTACAGACTAATCCTAGTCTAAGTAAAAATAAAAAAGACCTTGACATTACCCAGTTTGTCGATGGAGTAATTTATGTCAAAATATTCCTCAAAGTAGTCAAAGATGACCTTGGTGACATTGGCAGCATACTCAGCTGTGTGGATTTGCAGGGGTTGAGCCCATATTCTCAACTGCGAACAGACAAAAATATGCACTCATCTAAACACTGCACGAGATCAGCGTACGCGATACAGTAAGACAGAAGACCTGTTAGATTATATCTAAATAGGAAAGGAGGCAGGAATAAGCAAGAACCCTACAACATGTCATCTGACAAATCTTCTTGCTAATAATGTAAACTCGTCCTCAGTGATTGATTATGCCCTAGACACCCTTGAACTTCCACAAATAGCTGAACTTTAGTTTCGACCTAGGCCATGAGAAAGAATCACAAAAGAGAGGAGAGGAACTTTACAGAGAGTCTTTACACACTCGTGCTGTTGCCTAGAAAGCCCTCTGAGAGAGGCTGATGTTTCCGCTGGCCATACTCACAGGGATGCCTCTGTTTGACTCCCTCTCCACTGAGGTAAACTGGTGCACAGCAAAACACACCAGGTAGGTGCTCATCTTCACTGACTTGACAAAGGAGGTTTTTTTCCTGCCATCGCGGAGATTCGCCTCACTCTGAAAGAGGGGGAGGACAAGATATATGTCATGATACATTTTATTGTCAAACACTCAAACACACACACACACACACACACACACACACACACACACACACACACAAAGCTCAATCTGATACTTAAAGCTAGGCTACTAAAGCTAGACTATGAGCATGATTACTAAGCTATTTATGAGAATACACACTGATGGAAAGGTTTGGGACCATACTAATGGGATCAGTAGTTTTTTAAGTGAAGAATGTGTTAGTTCAGTGGTCAGTGTGTAAGTATACTGGTCCAAATATACTCACCAAGGAGGGCATACTAAGCCAATAAGAACTCTGTGCTGAATAAGAACGTGTAAATGTGTTCAGCGCTCAGGGGCACTTACCTCCACTGGCATGTTTGACAGGGTACTGTATGTACCGTCATGTGTAATGGAGATCTTGTACGTGGCCTTTTTATTTGGTTCGTCAAAACAAGGGAACGACTTACGAGCGTCAGTTGGCTCGTGGTCAGTGGCTGCAATTTTTCTGAAGAGGAAGAGAGGGCGGAGAGGATTATGAACAAATGTTATTTTAATGTTTTTGCTGCCATTTATTTATGTATTCTTTATTGTATATAGTATATACAGTACATATACATTTATTATAATATTCTTTATTATTTACACATTTACATATATCATATTATCCTTTATTTAGCTCAGCATATACTGCCCCTAGCTATTGAATAAGTGAAGCTCATTACTGAACACTGATTAGAGGACCACTTGGTTGAAACGTTTTCTTCAGAGGAAATCCTTTTGGGAAACACTATTTCCATGTTAGGAGGTACTCCTTTATTTATGCTAAACGCAGTAAATCGTCATTTCTGAATTCCTGTACGCGTCAATCTATGTGAGGTCTTAATGCCGAAGAGGTCTCACTCGTCAACATTATTTTTGTCAAACCACCATTTTCATCACTTTCATTTTCAAGCAAAAAGGGGTTGCCTGGGTGTCTTTGTGCCGTGACAGTTATTTCACACCACTGTCAGGAGCTTGTCCTTCTGCCCAGTCAATAAAGCATGAGCCCAGGGACACCAGGGTCAACACTCAGTCCCCAAGTGGCTCGTGTATACATGACAGGCATTCCAGACACAATAAGCGTTCCAAGTTGCTTTGACAAATATGGAAACACTGGAGACTACATGTCTGGTGGTAACATGGTACACTAGCACTATTGTAGCATTTGGATATAATTACAATCCCACCTTATGATGACACACACACACGCGCACACATACACACACACACACACACACACACTAACACACACTAACACACACACACTTGCGCGCGAACACACACACACACACACACTCACTGGATGACACTGAACACCTCACACACACACACACACACACACACATGCGCGCACACACACACACCCACCCACACACACACACACACACACACACACACACACACACGCACACACACACGCTCCTAAATCACAATAGCAGGAGAATCATAGTCTCTGTCTCAACTGCTCCACACACACTGCGTCATACATCGAAATTCCAAATAGGGCAAAATATTTTTTGTGTGTCTACCTGAAACATTTACAACCTTCTGTGAAAGAAATATATAGCAACGGCACGCAAGAAAAATAACATTTTTCCTTGAACTATTTTGGTAGACTTTATGATTTGTGTTTTTTGGCTGCGGACCGGTCCAAGAGTCTGATTGCTTTCCTGATCACACGCTGTGATCTAGTCTCAGTGACTGACTTCTGTGATTCTTAATGGTCTCTTAAGGAATTTGGAACCAGTTCTTGATATGTTTACCAGATTCTCCCGCTGGGATGCTCTTACGTAACTGATTGTGAAAGTAGGATCGTGCACAAAAAAGCATACGTTTGTCAAGGATACAGTCTCCACTCAGGAAATTATGACCCGCATCTTGGAAACCCGATTCCAACAGTAGCAGTAGAGAGTATTTCATTTTTGATGCCTGATCCCTGGAGATTATTCTGGCACGATGGTTTCAGTAAACACAAGTTATAAATACATTTACACTATTTTCTACAGCTAAAAATACACAAGTACAGATATTTTACTTGGACGTATCTAAAAGATGTATTACACTGTCAACATATTTCTTTGTGGTACAATATCCAAAATGTCTGATCCCTTCACACCTCAAACTACATGTTCTCAATCCAAAGAACATGCATACCATCCAAACCATTCCCCCAGATTCCACAGATTCCAATTCCTGGCTGTCTATAGATTAATATATTCTCTAACAACCTTCATATCCATAAAACAAAGGCTGAGTTACTGTAAAGTCACTGTAACGTTGAAATGGCATAGGACCTTTACCAGTCACATTTGAGACATTAGAAAAGCAAAGCTTACTTGGTGACCCCATTCTCCTGATAGGTGGTCCTGTAGAAGCCCACGAGCGATCCATTGAGCCAGCCCTGGAAGTCCAGCGTCAGGACATAGTGTTCGTTTGGTCCAGTCGCGGCCAGCTGGGACTGCCCCTCCACCACCACGTACTGCTGGGGCTTGTACTCGAAACAGCCCTTGA
The DNA here is from genome assembly GCF_900700415.2 of Clupea harengus. Lineage (NCBI taxonomy): Eukaryota > Metazoa > Chordata > Actinopteri > Clupeiformes > Clupeidae > Clupea > Clupea harengus. The sequence goes on from NC_045165.1 coordinate 6,804,252, forward strand.
CCCCCACAGCCGTCTCAGTGGTGGTCCCACCATTGTTTTGCACGCGTTTAAGAGTGGGGACTGCGCTGACGAACGTCTCCCTGATGTGGAGCCAGAGATGGGAGCTGTCCTGGTTGAGATTCAGGTGGATGGACACCGAGCCGGTGTAGAGGTCAGTCTGAAGGTCAGGCTCCAGGTGGAGGTCGTAGTGGAAGGGAACGATGTAGCCGGGGAGACGGAAGTCCTTCCAGGCACCGGCGGTGTCGTTGGAGGCTTGGCAGGGGCCCCGGTCCGCCGGGGGTGGCGAGGTGGGCTTCGGGGGTTCGGTGGGCTTCGGGTTGCCCTCTCCCCCCTCGCCGTCGGAGGTGGGTCGGGTGAGTCCCACCCCTAGCCCCACGGCGATGCCGGTAACCACGACGACGGCGCATATGATGGCGACGTGCTTTCCGCGTATGCAGTAGCTTTTTGACTCCTTCTCCAAATCCATGCGCTCCATGGCCATAGTGAGCTGCTCTTTACGCACTCACGCACACGCTCACTGATGTCCAACTTCCTCTACACACCAGAGAGGGAGAAAACAGCTGCGTCTGGATACCTTAGGGATCTACGACAGAGAGGCACACGCTCACACACACACACTCTCGTACACACACACACACGTGAGCATGCACTGCTGCACTCTCACACAGTTCTGACAGTCGGTCAGAGAGCGAGAGCATGGGTTACTGCTTCATGGAGTGAGTATGCGTGTGGGAGAGTGTGTCAGATCCTTTCTTCAGGTTTCAAAATGAAACCACACACACTCAAACACACACACACACACACATTCACATTCACAAACAAACCAACGCTCACACACTCTAAACCCCCCAAATTCCTGCGATAAAAACTACGGTCTGGAGTCACACACAGATGGTCAAACACACACTGACGAGAGGTTCCAAAGAAAACTCACACACTCACAAGTGACCAAGTATTAATACCAACCTCCAGTTAAACCTGAAGCATACTGTTAATCAACAATCAAAGAGGAGGGAGAGAGCAAAAAAGAGAGAGAGAGAGAGAGTGAGTAAGGGAGGGAGGGAGGGAGGGCGGGTGAAGGACAGGAGAGAAATGAAAGCGTAAAAAGATAAAGTTAGAGCAGTGTTTAGGACAGAGGGGGAGAGAGAATGTGTTTGTGAGAATTGCAGACAGATGTACAGAGACGGAGATAAAGAGGAGGGCGAATAACAAAGGGAAGGTTGTGTGTGTGTGAGTGAGTGTGTGTATGAGAGTGTGCGTGTGTGTGTGTGTGTGTGTGTGTGTGTGTGTGTGTGTATGCATGTTTCGGCAGGGGAGGTCACGGAGGTGGCGGGGGAGTGGGAGTGCGGTTGGTTATGGGGTTCTCACGAGTGTTGGTGGTTTTGTAAAAGACTCTCAACTTTGCCAGCTCCACTAGCAGAATTTACAGTATGCATCCAAACAAAGGGCTTATTGTCATCACATTAAGGAAAACAGACACACACACACAGACACACACACACACACAGACACACACACACACACACACACACACACACACACACACACACACACACACACACACACACACACACACACACACACACACACACACACACACACATACTTTAAACATCCAGATGGAGAGAGGTGAGGCTGAAATGTACTGAATGATGGCTTCTTAATCATCTGCCCAATGTACTGGCATTGCTGTGAGTTTATGTGAACTTTCCTTTGTATGTGTGTGTGTGTGTGTGTGTGTGCGTGTGTGTGTGTGTGTGTGTGAGAGAGAGAGAGAGAGAGAGAGAGAGAGAGATAGAGAGAGAGAGAGAATACATTGATACAAAGCAAAATGCTTAACAGTGTGTGGTACAATAGCTGACACAGATTACATCCTGGTTTATGTGTAAGTGTTTTGAAGTCTCGTCATTTGGCCACAATCCCTCTCTCCCTCTCTCCCCCCCCCACACACACGCACACACACACACACACAGTGTTGGAGAAGCAACTTTGAAAGCTAATTCAGTTACTTCACACTGTAAGAGGTTGAACAAAATATAATACAAAAAAGTCACACGCAAGCAAAAACACTCAAAAAACAAAAAATGCCCCACTATTAATGGGAAAGTGCAAGGACTATCAGCTTTGGTTTCGTATACAACGTCCATCAGTCAGACACCTGCCTTCCGGAAAATAGTCCGGGTGGGTGTATTGCACAAGGAATGATAACTCAGTTAGTCAGGTGACTTCTAAAATAGCACGTCATGATGATGTTACTGACGTGTGTGGACTGAGCACGTGCACTACACAAAGGTCAAGTGTGTGGTGGTGGCTGCCTGACACACACACACACACTGCACACACACACACACACACACACTGCACACACACACACACACACACTGCACACACACACACACACACACACACACTGCACCCCCCCCCCCACACACACACACACACTGCACACACACACACACACACACACACACACACACACACACACACACACACACACACACACACACACACACATTGTCACTTTCATCCTTCTATTCCCAAATGTTCCTCTTTGTGTCCCTCACACCTGAAACACCATATGCCTCAGTAGTCCACGTGCTGTAGCCTGTGCATTATAAAGAGGCATCACTGAAATCTGGCCTTGGATCTTTACTGCTCGGAGATCTGTTGGCGATAGCAGCATGATAATCACATGCCTTAACTCTCACCTTTACTCTATCAGATTACAGAGACAAAAAAAAAGATAAAAAAGGAAAGAGAGAGAGAGAGAGAGGGAGAGAGACAGAGTGAGACCCAAACCCAAATGACCTTCACCAACTGGTAATGAAGAACAACCTGGAAAATATGATATCTACGATAACACGCTATACCCTTTGTAGATAAATAAGACTTGTATAACAGACTACAACTAAAACAGACTAGGGACAACAATGCAGCGGACCCAATTTCGCAGAATACCTCATAAAAGCACAGAGACATTTTAACAAACTACACAGTCAGCGACCATAAATTGTTCATTTAAACTGAACAATATAGAAAACACCTGGCTGGCCAAAGATGGTAGAATTCTTATAATTGGTCTGGAAAATGAGTCACTTAATCCTTTACTGCCAAATGTGTACGGACAAGAGACTATTTTTTCTGCCTGGAATCATCATTATCCTCTTGTTCTCGTCATGCTACCTCAGATTCCCAGTACTATTTGAAAACGTTGTGAGCCGCTTCATAGAACTGTATTTGACTAATTTCCATAAGTGAAGACAACTAGTGAGACAGAAGTCTTCAGTTTTGTGCCCAGACAATGAAATGTACTTTGTATTTTTACGTTCTTCTATCTTTCGTTGTTGTTGCTGTTCTGTTGCTTTGGAAACATAAGTTAATGTCTGTCAAGTGAGACAGAGCAAGAAAGAGTTACAGAATTAGACAGATAGACAGATAGACAGAGAGATAGATAGGTACATAGATAGATAGATAGATTGATTGATATATATACTGTATATATATATAGAAAGAGAGAGAGAGAGAGAGAGAGAGAGAGAGAGAAAGAAAGAAAGAGAGAGAAGCATTGGATAACACTGTTTTCAGAGCCCAAAACAGAGTTACAACATTAACTATTTTAGGCACTTTAGCATTGCACAGTTATTCCTTTTCAAGCTATAGAACCAGTAGAAAAGAAGCATTATGAAACTTTTAATTGCATTAATCTTTCTTTCAATGAGGCAATGAGAGATTTTGTTTAATTGAGGTGAATTATGAGTACTCGTGAGTGGCCTCTAGTGGCCAGATATGGTAGGGAACTCAGATACACCAGATACAGGCATGCCTTGGAAACATGCATGGTGACTTTCAGGTCACTAAAGGAAGAAATAACTTTTAGACTGATGAAGAAAAGATAATTTCTTTGTTTTGGAAGGTTAACAAAAACCAGTAAAACTTCAAATTCATTCACATACACATTCATGCATTGAGTCAATGCAACAAAGACAACTATTCACAATTAGAATCTTGGTCCGATTAAATCCTTGTTTGAAACCCATTATACCGGAATTATATTATTGTTGGAAGTGCCAAATGAAAATTAACTTGGCATCTAGACAACATTATTCTAAAACACCTTGGAAAAAAAACCTCCAGGTCACTGTGATTATATTCCAAAGACTCCGTACCGCAGTAGCACCGAATGACACAGAGCCTCAGATCAGTTTCTATTTCGTTATACAATAAGTTTCTCTTCCTTATTTCCGAAATACAGTGCTGCAGTTGGTGACAATTCCACCACAAACTGAAGAACAGCAGCTCATCTCCATCTAAAGGTGTGAGAAAATAAAATAATAACCACTTTAACAAACACATTCAGAGTTGCATTATTTTACTGAATCGTCCTCTCTTTTAGAAAACATTAACACAGTCAATCAATCACAGTCCTTGCAGTATTAACACACTATCACATATTCATAATTTCAGTAGTTCACCTAGTCGTTTTGAGACCTGCTCTGAGGGTTTTTGTCTGATTAAATCATTCAGTTAAGATCTTTGTCAAACATTTTCCATTTATCAATTGCATCATATGGTCATATATCACTGCCCGTACTGAACTGTAGATGACACAATTAATACTACACAAATATATTCCCATTTCATTTACAAGCGAATTCAATACATGAACAGATTGTGAAAGGAATCCAAGGCATGACCCTTAGACAAGCAACAGCTTAACAACTAGACAGTGAGCAGATCCAGTGACCTTAAGTTAGAGTCTCCACAGAACTGGACTGCAGGTGCCACTGTAGAGAGAGGCCATTTACAGTAAGGCACAGAGGTCAACGACCTTTGGCAAGAATGGAAGAACTCATCAGCCCAGCCATCTTCTGTTCTAATGATGAGAAATCCTACTGGGTGAGTGGGGAAATGACTGTCTTTAAGAGGAGGCAAATGGATCAAATTGGAACAATTAGCCTCTTAGAAGCACATCACATATCATACAACATACAAGACAGAACTGGTATACATCCACACTAAAGTTTTTAAAGTTCAAACAAAAAACATTCAGTAAAAATGTATTTCCAAAATGCAAAGGAGAGGTCATTGCATTTGCAGGGCGCTCATCTTGTTCCTTTTCATCTTTTCCCTTTTCATTTTATCCCGGCTGGCTTTGGGGGCGTTCATGTACCGCCCGGGGGAAGCGTTTGAAACGGAGGGACCGTTTCGTGAGGGAGGGGGAAGGGGCGATCCATTCCTGAGTTTCTGGGCAGGTGTCTTGAATGCTGATTTTTTGGCCACGACTCTGACTACGTCCACGCTGATGGACGCCTCAGAGGAGCCCGCCATGTTGTGTGCCCTGCAGCGGTACTCCCCAGCGTCTCCGTACGAGATCCCGTTCAGGCTGATGACGGACCACCGGAGGCCCACCTGTGGGGAGTTCTGGAGGACTGAGGGGTTGGTCACACAAATATATCAGCCCCACTTCTACCACGTATATTTTTCAGCATGAATTACCCAAAAACATGTAAGCACATTGCTATTACACAATGTGAATGTACACATTGTTGTTACACATTGGTTAATTCAATATACCATGCATACAATACAATATAAATGTTATGGTGGTTATACATAATCTCCTAGGCACATAAAAGTATCCTTAGCATGCATGCTATACATGAAAACACGTATTAAATATATTTGCTCGGTATGAGTACTCTTGTCAAGATATTTGATTAACTGAAATTCAAAACTGTAACTCAAAACTGTTAAGTGGGTACTTACAACTTGGCAAACGCCGTGGCAATTTCTCTTTTAGTGCTGTTGCGTTGATATCTCTGCAGCATGCTGAAATACACATGGCATGAACACAGCACACAGTCACTAGATGTGCTTCTTATGAAACAAACACAAACATACAAAGCTGAAATACACTGCATTCTGCATACAGTCAGGTTCACTATCTATTCTGAGTACTCTGTCTGGGCTCTGAGAATGTGTGAGGTGGTCATAATCATAACTACTATGCACACCCATCTTGAGCTCTCTCTGTGTTTTATGCTCTGTCTGTTAGGTTCTCTATCCAAACTCCCTTTGCAACGATCATACACATTTAAACATGCACGCACACACAGGGAGACAGGAGTCTGTGAGAGCTGTACAAGGTTTGTCACATTTTTCATTTTCAATGTTAACAGTGCCCTCTGTTGGTAATTTCACACGATACACACAGACTAAAAACGTAAGGGTGTACAACCAAATCCTTAATGTTTTCTGTAGGTTTATATATTTTAGGAATTGCTGCTCTTGCGAATATGTATTCAATATCTATTCTATATCCAATGACAAAGTTATCAGACACTTCTCTTGGCATAGGACAAAAATGTGGGCACCTGTGTTACTGTCGTTGGGGCCTGCCGATTTGATCCAGATGAGAGCTGGTGTGGGAAAGCCTGTCGCTTCGCACCGCACCATCACGTTACTTCCTAGCGGAGTGGTGATCTTTGTGGTGGAGGTCAAAACAGAGGGTTTGACGCAGTGAGGCAGTTCCACACTCTGGAAAGGAACGCCTGAAAAATCCTTTGGGCCGCTACACACGATATAGCGGTCCAACAGAACAAGATACGATTCCGTTGTTCTACTCAACTCCAAAAGAAGAGCGAGACGACAGTCACACACCCACAGGTTATCCTGCAGACCTGACAGACAGAGAGACAGACAGATAGATAGACAGATAGATAGATAGATAGATGAGTGAATGGCTAGCTGGATGGATTCACTTTTCAAGTGGAACAGATGATAAATGAGACATGACAGATGCCAGACAGAGTTTAGGGGAGAATGTCTTTGCATCTTTGAGAAAGATAGATAAAAATAGAACACATATGCTGTCATGGTCATTACATTTGTTTGTGACGTCTTTCAAAAGACATGTGTCTTCATGTGTGTCAGACCAAGTCCTATGTTGCCCTGAGTGACAGTTATGGTTCGTTAAGCAGGATAGCAACACTTTCTTTATATGTTATAGCTACATGTTATTATTACGCTCATCAGTGCCATCTGAAATAGCCCAACACCTACCTGTAAGGATAAATCTGTGCTGTCTCAATCAGACCACTAGATTAGACCAAGTTAATCGCAATTCACAATCATGAACTGGTAACCAGCAGGTTGTAGAAGGCAGTGTGCCAGGGCCTGTGCCAGGCTAATCTATGAGAGGTGATGTCACTGGAACTATGTTTTCACTGGCTAATCTATGAGAGGTAATGTCACTGGAACTATGTTTTCACTGGCCTGTTACTCTGGATACTAATCCTATTCATCTGTGGTTATTCCTTACGTTACACTTATCCAATACTACACATATAATCTGCCCAGAGAGATTATTTGTTCCAGCAGATGTAACAAAGAGCAGGTTAACACCTACCTGTCTGTGCACTTCAAAGATCATGTCTTACTATATAAAGAGAATCTGCATACAGGCACATTTGCAGGAGAAATACCTATGGGCTAAAGTCGCTTTCCGCGATCCATCCAATAAACATTTTATTCTGTGATATACTTTCAGGGCTTAATTCAGGGATTTCAGAACGAAAGATAAATTAACAAATATAAACCCTGCAACCCTGTGTCCCTCCCTCATCTGACAATCAACTTACCCAGCACTACTCTCCTTTGGGGCTGAGCAGGGTCGAAGGGTGGATAGAAGGGCAGGCCAGCAATCACTTCATTGGGCAAGGTGGTCAGTCTATTACTTGACAGATCTAAATAAGTGATGTTACCAAGGTAACGTGCTGCATGCACAGGGATCCGGGTTAAGCGATTGTTGTGAAGTCCCAGCGTGCGGAGGCGGGGCATGTCTCTAAGTGCATCCCAGGGAAAGACTGACAGGAGGTTCCCATCCAATCGCAGTTCGTGGAGGGCGGAGAGATTGGCAAAGCTACGTGGGTGAAGTGTTGTGATGGAGTTGTAGGTGAGCCACAGGTACAGAAGTCGCCCGAGTGATGAAAAGGAAGCCTTTGGCACACGAACAACTGATGTCTTCTGCAACCTCAGCTTGAAGGTATCTGATGGTACGTCTGCTGGGACCATAACGATGGCCGGATCCTTACACTCCACAAATCTGATGGAAAAGATTTTATTAAATATTCTACACCATAGTGTTTATTTTAATGTGGCCCCATTTGTCACGATGAAAACATGCAGGATACTTGGACCCGAGATCTTTGATGCATCACTGCCCTTCAAAGTTATCAAGGGCCAGATTTGTAGGGCCACATATTACACAGGCAATGCATGCATCCTGCCTCAGGTAAGCCAGTAGGCCAGGGCCACAGGAACAGCCAAGTGCAAATAACTTTAGAATTACCAATGCCCCTGAAATCATTAAAGATCCCACAAAGTGCAGTAATTAATCCTACGAGGCAACTGCCTTTGTTACAGCAAGATAGGATTGCACCTGACTGGGATTGCATCTAACTGATACTCTGTGAAACCTATATTCTGCACTGATTTGTGATCGGATTGCTCTGTAATTCTCATGTTACTAATGTTGCTAACCAGCAAACTGTCCTCCAAAATGCAGGTTTTCAAAAGTATCGTCTTGGAACGGATAATGAAATAGAATTTGACTTTGTTCGACTTTTTCCTTGACTGGAGTGGGCCGTCTCCACATGGTAGATAGGGAATGGTTACAAAGAGGCCAAAAGCCATTGTTGATAGCTAGCATGTCTCTTGAGACCTCTGGGAATGAGGTTTACGCTACACAGCTTTCTAACCCATTGACCTCAGTTGCTTTCTCTCTCTAAACCTCACTCCTATTCTGGGTCGAGACACCAACATAACTTGCTCTGTGTTGCACAGTTCCTCATAGTATTGTGTTGTGAGCATGCAACAAGGAGGCCAAAAGCCACGTCTCCTAGCTTTAGCCATAGCATGACTCTAATGGCTAGCTCTCAGACTTTCTGGCCTTTGTCAGACAAGTAAAATTAAGTTGTGAATTCCTTGTATCCTTAATTTGATTGGAAGGGCATAGACATTCTGATACACAAGCCCTTTTGGCAGACTATTGAAGCGTTCCCTTGCATTCAGTGGAATGACTTGCTAATTAATTGGATTGAAAATCCTCTCCTCTATTTTCCAGATCTTAATCAGTAATGATTGCATGGTCCGCTGTAGGAAAGCATGCCAACTGTGAACACTAGCAATTTAAACAGGCTCTGCAAATCAGGGGGGTATTCCAAGTATGTGGTTTAATGACAAACCTGGCTAAATTAACACAGAATAAGTGGCACACTTCCAACAAGAAGAGCCCTATGGCTTTGTTTTGCTGGGAGAAAATCAATAAACATCTCTCCGAGACATATGACGTATGTTGGTTCAACGCTTTCTTTTTCATGGGCTGTGAATTGACTTACAATGTTTTTTTTTCTTCTATACTAAACCCAAATGTAATTCCAAGGATTGATTAGCACTTTTCTACTCAGACATTCAACACACCACACACAGGTGTTTGATAAATGTAAAACAACAAAACCACAAACATAAACATTCAAACAACCATGCATACGACACACACACAAACACACACACACACACACACACATGCCTAACTGAAACAACAAGAGCGCAGACTGTACCTGAGTCCAGTGTCATTACTGCCCCCTTGATACATACATGAGCACAGCGAGGGGCATGCCGAGCAGAGCAGCAGTGTTGAACACAAACTGATGAGGAGAAGAGAGAGATGTGAGCTTTTGAGGGCCATGTCCCCGTCAGCGGTGGTTGTAGGTGTAGAACGGCAACAGTGCAGCATTCCCAAGCACTGTGCCATGGAATCACTTAGGGACTTGGATTAGCAAGGATTACGCTAGCCATGAGAAGGTCACAATACACAACCAAACGTGCGCGCACACACACACACACACATGCACAGATAAACAGAAAGAGAGAGAGAGATAGACAGAGAGAATGAGAGAGAGATAGAGAGGGTGTTTTGTGAGGGCTTGATTATTTCTGTTGATTGTTATTTGTGTTGACCTCCTCATTTCAGTGAGTATAAAGGACAAGCCAACAGTCACATTTTGACCAGTTGCCTTTAAAGTGACACTGCAGACCCATTATGGTTCACATAGCCTATAGTTCAAATAGTGTCTTAACACGTTTAATCAGGGTATGTAATAAAATAAACTGTGACTATAGAGCTTATGAACACAATTGATAGCCTAATATTTAAACTAGTGCAGTGATTTATTTTGAAAGGAAATAATCCAGAACGTGTCCTTAACCTATATAAAAACACACAAAAATCCTTTTAAGAGGAAATTATTTCATGTGGGCACATGTTAAATGTTTACTAGTGCCTATGTCACTTTCTACAATATCACTAAGTTATTGAAGCATTGTAAAAGAGCACAACGAATCCAATGCTTACATGGATAGGTTTGAAAATAAATAACTAGGCTCAATTAAGGGTAAACAGAATCTCAGACACTGACACATCTGATATCAACAGAAAAAGTCTCCAGTCATAGGATTTTTTCTAAGCAAGTTGCCATTCATTGGTTCGCTTGGGTCACATAGCGCTCCTCTTCTTTGAGTCTATTGGGAGATTCGTATTACATCCCGCCTTAGATCGGACACGCTGTTTCATTGATTGGTGGCTGTTAAGGGCGTTTAAATTTGAAATCTACTGAACGCTGGTGAGGGAAGAGTTCAATTCACATGCGGAAAGAAGTTGCCGCGTCAAATCCTTTTCTTAACAGAATTCATTCAACGTTAGCTGAAAGTGAGGTGGGTTTCTGATAAGAATGTTTGTATGTTATCAGAATATTGTGTTTATTAGCGAACTTAACTGACGCTAGCCTACAGAATTATCTTAAATCAGCTGTCTGCCAAGCAAGACGTTTGCTATTTATGCCCTATTTTATATTTTGCCGTAACGTTAGGTCCTGGGTTAACTTACTAACACGTTGTCAATAGCTGGTCTCGTCTTCTTGTTCACTAACGCTAACATTAACGTACGTTAAGTTGCCTGTTAGGATTTGAATGATGGGGAGTTATGCTAAGAAGACAGCTATCGCTAGCTAGCCAACAAACCAACGTTAACGTTAGTTACAGCTAGCTTGAGCTAAATTGGGTTGAGAAAACGACTAACTTTTGTTTGAAATCATTTCAACATTAACGTTACACATTATCCGAAACCTAACACATTTTCTGTTTTTCAGTCATGACATCCACTTGCTAACGGTATGTGTAAGTTAACGTTTGCAGCTATTGCAGTTAATGTTAACGTTACCTTTGAACTGACGCTGGATAATGTGCTAGCTAGCTATTGTTGTTAACCAGACAAGACTGACGTTTGGCCTGGGTAACGTGAACGTTAGTCATATAAAGATTAACGTTGCGTTTGGTTCGTATTTTAAACCCATTTAATGGTTGCTGTTGCGTAAATATTGTATTTTTTTGTTTAGGTTGTTAATTCTCTTGAAGTTTTGTCAAGGTTTTATGTTAATTTGGCTGACTTTGCTAATGTGGACAGCACATCTATGCCAGCTATCCCCAGCGTTAGTTTCTGGGCTGCAGAAGGAAGACTTTACGGTTAACATAAACTTGATTGATGTTATGATTAGCTAGAAGTAACAGAAATTAAAAGGCTACAACTGCACGAATGAATGCTCATGTTAAGGGTAACGGTAACCTCGGGGTTGCAACCTAAATGGCTGTGCTGTGAGGTTGCTTGACCGTGTCAATTTACCCAACTTTGGCAGTAACTGGAAATATTGACTTTGCATGGAAATAGAATAGGAAATTATTTTTTCTACACCTTTATTCCCCTTATGTTGAAGTCTGTCGGGAAAACCAAGACTGAAAACCCAGCAGGCCTAGCTTGGAAGTGAGCATAGTTGGTAAAGCTGCGTGAAGAGTTCAGTCTTTTATGTTTTGAAATCACTTTTCATTGTGTTTTCATCTCATGCCTTCACCAGACAATATTGCTGAAAACAATGCTGTTAAGATTTAATGTTTGGCGAAACAAACAAAATATTTACCTGTAGAAACTGGATGCACAAAGTCCTTGGTGAACATGGCAAATGGCGTCTTCCCATCACAGCCCCATCTCTGTTGAAGGCATAAAGACAGATAATTCCACTGCGGACAGTCCTTATTTCGATTTTAGGTTTAAGGTTGCACATCTCACATTTGCAGGACATGGTTGTACACCACGTTACATTACATGCACTGTATACCGAGGGTTGCTTATTGATGCTCTCTGAAATGGGCAAAGTGGGCTTTAAACTAGCAAGGGTATGGAGAGCACGTGGTGTGTGTGTGTGTGTGTGTGCGCGCCTTATCTGTACCCCAGCAGTCATGGCACTACTGGGTGTGGTACGGTCTGTTTACATTTTTATGATGTCATCTCTCTGACTGGCACACTCACTCTCTCTCTCTCTCTCTCTCTCTCTCTCTCTCGCGCTATTTAGTATGAGTTCGGCTCATGAAAACGACGAGAACCTCGGGGTCCACCCTGCAGGCAACCACAGCATATCGGAGGATACTTGCGACATCTTCAATCTAGAGCAGCCAACCGGCAGGCCTTCCATTCTACGTCAGTCCCAATTTGAGAACCTCTCCAATAAGACTGTCCCCAAGGGAGTGAAGGTAATTTCTATTGTCAGCCACAAGGTGAACTTAAGTTGGTTAGATTTGTGTGTGTGTGTGTGTGTGTGTGTGTGTGTGTGTGTGTGTGTGTGTGTGTGTGTGTGTGTGTGTGTGTGTGTGTGTGTGTGTGTGTGTGTGTGTGTGTGTGTGTGTGTGTGTGTGTGTGTGTGTGTGTGTGTGTGTGTGTCAACTTATTTAATTTGTGTTGTCGCAGGTTTGTTTTCAAACTCCAAGAAGAGATCCTGTCACCAAGAGAGTTCTAGTATCACCTACTAAGAATATTAAGATGAGCAGCTTGGATGCGTGCATAAATACCCTGGAATCTCTAAAGCTGACGTCCTCTGATGGGTATGTCGTGCTACTGTTGTGTGGAAGACTGCAGTAGAGGGTTGTAAAGGGTGTTAAGAGTGGGCTTAATATTTGTGATCTGTCAAGATCGTGAAGGAGTTTGCAGCTTGCTTGTTTTGTTTGATTTCCTTATCAGAAATAAGTAAAAAGCTGGTGGATGATTCTATACGGTTTTACAGTTTTGTTTTAAGACAATACCAGATTTTTGTTGTTTCTTTCATTCAAAGATTATATATTTGGAATGATTAAGTCATGCTCAGTATAGTAGACTTTGAAAGCTTGGAGATTTTGCAGAAGTAGTGTACTTAACCAACCAGACTAATGGCTACCTTTGCTGTTCGTGCAGGTCCATGCTTGAGGAGAGCATTGGAGATGGGTTGGTTTTGCCAAGTTCAGGTAAAACCCTTAAATCTTGTTTGATGAATGTGCCCATTTTGGATCCCTCAAATATTGTCATTTGTTATCTGTCAAATGATCTTTGAGCTTTGCTATGCTGTTTCATACCAAATTTCATGTCCTTACCATATTCTTGGAGTTCATATTCTAAAATATTTTACTAGTTTTGTTCGAACAACAATAAAAAAAAAAAAAAAAAGGGTCAGTCACAAACTAAGAATTAAAGAAATCAATGACAAAATTGAAAATGCTGGTCCACAGATACTGGAGGCTATCCAGACGATGACATGCCCATTCAAAGCAAAGGAGGCTATCAGCTGGACTTTGACGACCTGGATGCCATGAATCCCTTCCAAGGCTCAAGTAAGATGACCTTCTCTCCTGGTCAGCCTTGTCTGGGAGCCACTGCTGTCAGATCCACATTAAATAGTGAGCCCGAAGCTGTCAAAACCACCTCCATCTCTGCCCCCGAATCAGAGCTAGTTCTGGAAAAGCCAGTCGAAACCAACTCCATCTCTGCCCCCGAATCAGAGATAGTTCTGGAAAAGCCTGTCAAAACCACCTCCATCTCTGACCCCGAATCAGAGATAGTTCTGGAAAAGCCAGTCAAAACCACCTCCATCTCTGACCCCGAATCAGAGATAGTTCTGGAAAAGCCAGTCGAAACCAACTCCATCTCTGACCCCGAATCAGAGATAGTTCTGGAAAAGCCAGTCGAAACCAACTCCATCTCTGACCCCGAATCAGAGATAGTTCTGGAAAAGCCCATTGAAACCACCTCCATCTCTGCCCCCGAATCAGAGATAGTTCTGGAAAAGCCCGTTGAAACCACCTCCATCTCTGCCTCCGAATCAGAGATAGTTCTGGAAAAGCCTGTTGAAACCACCTCCATCTCTGCCTCCGAATCAGAGATAGTTCTGGAAAAGCCCGTTGAAACCACCTCCATCTCCGCCCTTGAATCAGAGATAGTTCTGGAAAAGCCCGCCAACCCTGACTCAGCCTTGGATGAAACACTCCCTTTCCTTGATGCACTTGAGGATTCTGTTGCAGACACCTCTACAAATATATGCTCCACAGACAGCCCCGTGATCATTGATCCGAGAAAGCTTGTAACCTCTCTGACCGATCAGAGCCTGGATGACACAGAGGAGCTTCCCAAAGCACTTTGCCCAGTGGTTCCAGAACCACAAACCAATCCTGACCCACTTCCTGCCAGCGAACCTGTGGCGGACACCCCGCTGGCAGCCAGCGGCACTTACTCAATTGATTTTGACAACCTGCACTCGGTTAATCCTTTCCAGACTGGTGGCCCTAAAATGTGCAACTCTCCTGCACCGGACAGGAAGGTAGAGCCTATAAGGTCCTCGCCACCAAAACAAGACGCCCCAGAGCAGAAGAATGTGGAAAGCAAATCACTGATCGTGGAGTCTGCCACAGAAGCACCTGCGCCAACAGAAGTCAAACCTGCCGTTGTCGAGGAAACTCCCACTTCCAAGGAGACGTCAGAGGCTCAGCCGACCCCTGCTGCTGCTGACGATGAACCAGTGACACTGCTGGAGTTTAACTTTGACGACGGTGCCAAAGTCAAAAGCAAACCACCCTTCAAAAGGCTGGGCAAGAAACCACCAGGTTCCAAGGCATCTGAAAAGAAGGCCGTGCCAACGGAGAAGAAAAAATCTGCGCCCCGACCCGTGGAGCCTGAACCTGCTCCCAAGAAGGAACCACAGGATGGCGCACCAACGGAAGCCCCACTTCCTAAAAGCTCTTACATGCTAGACTTTGACAAGTTGGATGATCCCAATTTCAACCCGTTTGGCACTAAGGCAAATATGGCCAGCTCTCCTGCCCCTGGTGGACAGAAGCCCATTCCAGAGCAGAAGGGAACTCCTGAGCCTGTTTGTATGCCCTCTGCCACTCCTGTGGCAAAGGTCCAACCCCTTCAGAGTGGTCCCGAAGTACAGCCAAGGTATTACTGACCTTTGAGTATATGTTCATTGTAGATCTATAATTTGGCAGTGTGAACTGCATGACTATTTCATTTACTGACATTTTAATTTTTTTTTATTGTAATGGCATCTCTAGCACTGAGAATGCAGTCTCAAAAATGGAGGACGCAAATGAGGCCATTGCTGCTCACCAGGTAAATGCATTAACAAACAATTGTAATTTTTGATAGAAATATTAAAGGAGAACGCCCCATTTTTTTTAAATTAGAGAGCCTCAATCCATTTTCAGAGTGCCAGATTGAGTTTGCAAAAGGACCCAAGTAAGCATGGCAATCTTGTAGTTGGTCTCAAGTAGCTCCGCAGCAAGCCCATAGGGTAACCTTTAATGTTAACCAATCAGCTAGCTCAAAAGTTTGAGTGCTTAAATGAACATGACTAGGTTAATGTAACATATAAATATGAATTGATGGAGACATTAATGGTAGCCTAGATATATTTTAATCATAGTAATACACTTCCTCCAATCTGTTTGGGATTGGGGGTATTTTAGTAATTTTATGTAAGTAATTTAGCTTGCTAGCCGACAGCTAGTCAGGCTTACATATAGCCCTTTAATGCTAATTTCTCTAAACGCCTCTCCACAGCCTGAGGTGATTCAGCCTCCTGCACCTGTGACCTGTGCTCCACCGAGTCCCCCAAAACATGATCAGACCACGACGGTGTACCCTGAGCCCACAGAACTAGACCAGCTACAGCAGAATCCCAACTTCAACGCAATGAGACAGGACTGGACGGGACAGGAGGAAGTGTTTGTGCCAGGAACCACATGTAAGCAAAGATAGCATAGAGGGAAGGCTAGCATTGAAATGTTCTCAGAAAGAGTGTTTTACTGAATGCTCTGGGATACTTTATTGACTTTTAGTTTTGTGTTTGTTTTCCCCCCCACCTTTTCAATCCTCTGGATGCAGTCATGGCTGGTGATTTTGAAGGAGAGATGGATTATCTAGAGCAATTTGGATCAAGCACTGTAAGCATGAGTTTCACTGCTAAACATGTCTGTCAGATTGTACTTCCGGTGTATTGTTGCTCTGTCTGTTCAATTTAAAATGTCTAAACCACTGGGAATGCTCCTCTGTTGTCTAAACCAATGGGAATGCTCTTCTGTTGTCTAAACCAATGGGAATGCTCTTCTTCTGTTCCAGTTTCAGGAGTCTGCGCTCCGTAAACAGTCCCTGTACCTCAAGTTTGACCCCCTCCTGAGAGAGAGTCCCAAGAAGGGGGCAGCTGCCAACACTGGGGGCTTCAGCCTGCCTCGTCCCTCCCTTGCAATCAGGTATGACTTTTGACTGTATTTTCCAGTGTTTCAAACACATACACTTTACTTGGGCGAACCGCCCACACATATTAATGGCTGCCAAAGTATATTTGACGACCCATTTTTTATTATTATTATTTATTTATTTGTCTGTCTGCCAATCTGTCTGAGAGAATGATGCCATCTGCGATTTGTTAACTAGTGGATAATTCCTAATTAAGAATGGAGACTTACATCAAGGGTAGTGTAGCCAACTTTTGCATTTAGCGTGAGATGGCATTCAATCAATGCATAACCATCAAGAATAACATACGTCTGTTAATGTAATGTGAAATTATAATTGCAGTCAACAGTGAGACGAGCTATTCAAGCTTGTTCTCAATTCCAGTTGGTCAGTGAAGCTGCTTGCACAAGTAGTGAGAGTGCAGGGAGAGAGGCAGCCGCAATCCCAGTGTGGTAAAGGCAGGTGCAGGTGACCTAGAAGTACAGTTCCGAACAGTGCCACCTTTGTACACACGGAATAGTTTTATTCTTAATTTTTTTTACTTTATCTTACTTCCTATGTGGGTAGATGAAGTAGAGAATCTGGATCTTTAAAAAAAAAAAAAAAAAAAAAATGTGTGAAATTGATAAATCAAGATAATTGTGTTAAAGGTCACATGTATTTGTTGTGTTTTCACATGTAGCAGACCATTTTTTTGTCTGCCCTTTCCGCCAGTTACCACCACACGTTTCTCAGACCCGTGGGAAACACTGATTTTAAATCTTATCATATTTAAAACATGTGCTCCCTTTTTAAGTGTCCAATGCCTTTGTAGTAAGTGTTCATACCTTTCTGCATTTGCTGTAAATATGCTGTCATGTTTTTACCTGTATTATGGAGCAGCTAGATGCTCTGTTAAATGTGATCGACAGGTAGCCTCTGTAAAGCAATGAGATCATGTCTTGTACAGTGTGAGCCTGACTTCAGATCAGTTTCATTGAGCCTAATGAAACTTTCCTCTCAGATTGGATGCCCAGAGGCGTGCTGAGATAAAGTCTTCACAAAGTGGACAAGCAGACAACATGAAGTTTCTGGATGACTTTTCAGCTCCTGTGAGTGTCTGTTGTGCCATAGTGCTGTAACTTACCCAGAGGCCTTAGAACCTAATCAGAGCAAAACTTGAATTCCGGCCTAGTCAACACTGATCCGCATATCTAGGAAAATACCGCTTTCTCCGTCTGACCCATGTAAAATGAAGAGGGTTTCTTCCTGTGTTCTCATGCTTTCTGTGCAGGCTGTGTGTAACATGACCCAAGACCCTGCTGTGTTTGACCTGTTGGTTCCTTCATTCAAGCAGTCTTTGAAGAATGATGGTGCCATCATTGATGTCCTGCAGTATAGCCAGAAAGACATGGATGCTGCCCTAGCTCAAGCACAAGAGAAGGTGGCTCAACTTTTCATTACCATCAACATGACTTAACACTTGCAGCATGTGGCAAAGGATGTCTAATATGTTTTAAATGATTGCAGTATATTAATATTGACTTTGGAAATGGTCCTGATTATTATAGATTTGTAGCATTGCAGTGTCACACGTATGTGGTGACTCAGCATGCAGATTTATGGGCAGAAAAAAAAATATATATATATTTTCTTATTTCCAAAGGCTGAGAAGAAAGGGAACGAATGGAAGGCCAAATGTGATGCACTAGTCCAGGAAAAACAGCAGCTGGGGTAAATTCACTGATTGTTATTAGATATTAATAGATCTGCTTTGGGACCTCTGTAGGTTAACATTAGATGTTGATCTTTGACCTTTTTGTTTTCCAGGGTTGTCCTTGCGGAGTTTGACAACACGTACGCACAAATCACTGGTATGTGACTACATGTTCATTTAGTTTAAGAGCTAAAAATGTCTCCTGAAGCAGCCTTGGTTTTGTTAACTTCGTTTAGTTGAAAATATGATTAAGATTTTTCTGAATGCCACTCAATTTCCCGTACATCTTCTCTCGAACCTCTAGCTGAGCGGAAGAAGGAGAAGCAGGCTGCTAAGGAGGAACTGAAGAAAGTCCTGGAGGACAAGGAGCAGGCCCTCATCGACCTCAACTCAATGGAGAGATCTTTCTCTGACCTCTTCAAACGTCTAGAGAAGCATAAAGAGATCATTGAGGGTTACAAGAAGGTAGGCAGCTCTCTTGAGTTTTCAGCCAAACTGGTTTTGGTTGACATAAGATAAGACGAGAAACTTTTATTAATCCCTTTAGGGAAATCCAGGTGTTATAGCAGCAATGTAAGAGGAATCAAATATATAAATACATACAAATTTAAATATGAATAAATTAAATAAATAAGTACAACTCAGCTGGCGTATATTAGTATTAGATGAAAGTTATTATGTTCGTTTGGGATTCGACGCGGGATTGAAAGATTTCATGGCAGTTCTAGGTTACATCTTTGCAATATCTAAACGATTGGATATGCATAATACAGAAGGTGCTTGAAAAGCAACAGATTTGTTATTCCGTGTAATTTTTTTCCTCCTCCAGAATGAAGAGACTCTGAAGATGTGTGCTCAGGATTACATGGCCCGTATCAAAAAGGAAGAGCAGCGATACAAGTCCCTCAAGGCCCACGCTGAAGAAAAGATCACCCTGTAAGAGCATCTTGCATCTTTCTTTGCAATTAATGGACACGTCACCAACCATCTCTAATTTTTGACTGACACAGAATAGCGTTCTTCTACCTTCACTTTTCAACTGCAGTTGACTTGCCTGTAGGGTTCAGTGCATGTTAGAGTTGAATACTGTATGCATACTGTGTGTGTTATTACAATGGGATACAATTTCATGGGAATTCAAACGAAGCTATTTGTGCAGTGCATGTTCAATATATATATATTCCATGTAATTACTCTGAAATATCGGATGAGGTTATGAAGCTAAATAACAATAATAATATTGGTGAACTCTTCAACTGTACATACAGTGCATCTACAAAAACATGAATAACAGAACCGTCTGAAAATGATGTGTGTTTGCATGTGTGGTTCTGCAGGGCAAATGGTGAGATAGCCGAGGTGAGGAGCAAACACAGGTCGGAGGTTTCAGCCTTGCAGATCCAGCTGAAGAGAGAGCAGCTCAAAGTGCAGTCACTGGAGAAGAGTCTGGACCAGAAGGTAATAGAACTCAAATAAGGCCGTTCCCATACATCAAGCAAAAAACTAAAATAATGCAGATGTTGGGAGGTGTTTATGTATGTAGATTATTTTAGATTATGAAGATTAAGCTTTCTGTTTGAAGAAATATTCTTGAACTGCTCTAATCTGTGTGTGTGTGTGTGTGTGTGTGTGTTTCCTCTCTTCCTTCCCATAGGTCAAAGAGACTGAGGAGTTGACCAAACTTTGTGATGAGCTGATTGTAAATGTTCAGAAAAACTAATCTTATTGTTTTCCCTACTTTTGTCTGTCCATTTCAGTGTTTTTTCTGTCCTCTTATAGTTAATTAATAAAACTGAATTTTAGAAATCAAGTCGCGTTGTTGTTGTTATTGACTGCATATATTTTCCTCATATAACGGCTTCAAGCATAACTTACACAAGTTTGATGTGTGACCATACACTTAATCCCTGCACAAGCTTACCTAAAACTATTCCTAAGAGAGCACATGCATAACTTCTGGTTGTAGGCTGTTTAAATCTGCTGCTGCTTAGCAGATGCACACGTGTGTCAAAAAAAGATTTGTGTTTTTTTTCAGATGTGTGTCCAATATGGCTCTGTATGTAATGATCAGCACTTACCACAGGGATGTGCTCCACAGCTTGTTCACTAGTTCTACAAGCTCTCGCCAATACTGCCAGGTGACGCACTGGTTGCACTGCATAACGTCTCCAGTGATGAGCACAAATCACTTGTGTGAAATACTGGCTTCCAAATTTACAAGGGGCTAGAAGTATGAAAAAACATTTTCAGTTCTTAGCAGTATTCAGGCAAGATGGGTACATTGCTTGACTTTCTAGACACCTTACCAGATGTGTGGGGAAACATAACGAAAGCAGAGGCTTCCACACGGGTGCATTGCACAATTAACACCCAGTCATGCTCTGACATGTATGAAAACGCTGAGCAGGCCCAGTTCATTATGAATTTGGATGAAGAGGAAAAGATTAAATGACTTTAAAAGAGGGGGTTCATTGTTGGGGCACTGATATCAGGAGATCCAGTCAAAGACTGCTCAACTGGCTGGTGTTTCTGAAGGAAAAGTGACTACATTTAGATCTATGGGAAAGACGTCAGCAAATTGGGTCGAAAATTGTGGTCAACAGCGCACATTTAACGGAGATGCTTGAGCATTAGTGCGATTATGTAAGGAAGAACAGGAACAACTCTTCCTCAGGTGAGTGAGAGTGTCAATGTGTACAACAAGAGAACGGTACAAGCTTGAATGCTTGACCCCCTAGTGGGATCCGGTGGCTCTGTTATGCTGTGGTGGGTATGTTGCTGGCATGGTTTGAGTCTACTTGTCCCCTTAAGGGTAGGGTCATTGCAAATCAATTCAAATTGTTCTGAGTGATCAACTTTATTTTATGATGGAAAATATTTATCCCGATGGGAGTGGTCTCCTCCAGGATGGGAGTGGTCTCCTCCAGGATGGGAGTGGTCTCTTCCAGGATGGGAGTGGTCTCCTCCAGGATGGGAGTGCCCTTGTCCAGAAGGGCCACTAAATGGTTTGATGAGTGTGAAAATGATGTCATATGTTATGGCCTTTACCATCACCAGATCTCAAACCAATTTTACACCTATAGTAGAGGTTGGACCAATGTGTTAGACAGCGCTCTTCACCACCATAACCAAAATACCAAAGGAGGGAATATCTTGGAAGAATGATGCTCCAATCTTTCCTGAACAGGTCCAGTAGAATCAATGCCAAGGCGCATTAAAGCTGTTCTAGCAGCTCGTGGTAGCCCAACACCTTACTAAGAACATTTATGTTGGGTTTTCCTTTTATTTGTCACCTGTCTGTTATGTGACCAGTGGCAGTTAGGTTTTTTAGCTGTCTGGTGCTGCCTCGTCTGTCTTGTTGTTTTGTGACAATGACAATAAAGTACTTTGAACTTGAACTTTGCATACAAAACATGGTTTCTTTAGAAGTGATAAGATTTATTTAAAATGTAATTGGATAAGTGTGACTACTTCACAGTCATGACCCCCACAATCCTAAACGGCTATTTAGAAGGCCTATTCATTGCTTAACATACCTCTGAACTGTTACAAAACACAGCTTCAGCTGTTTTACAAGTTATATAAAGTAAGTTAAGTTAATAAAAGTTCTAAAACCCACACTGCGGGGAAATGAACTGAGGTTACAAATATGAACCAACAAGGTGGCAGTTCACTGAAGTACATTTGGAGGTTTATCTATAGAACGCTAGTTGGCGACAACGGTTTCGAGACCAGAGCAGAGGTTCCAGACAAGTAGAAGAAGTGACTTACCCGCGCCAATTTTGAAGTCTTCTCTTGTATGAAGTTGTGTACATAACTTACCTTTATCTGAGGAAATTCAAATCGATGTAGATAGTGGCGATTTTATCATGAGTACAAAGGGAAAAGGTATGTCCGCTATTGTTATTGATTAATGCCGTTTTGCTGTTGGAAATCCATTAGAGAGCTAGAACCTGTGTCGTCGACTGTAAACAACACAGATAACGTTAGCTAGTCTGCTAGCTGGCCAGGAAGGTGAATTAGCTGGCTCTTTAGGAGCAAATGCGTTAGCCGATAATTATAATAACAACAATATGTGACATCGATAACATTTACTGTTAATAAGCAGCAGTGGGATAATGTTGAACTCCTGCCCATTGTGTGATTTATCTTCATCTAATCCTTAGGTAGCGGAGATACTTCGCTACTTCTCAACGGGAACAGGTAAGTTCTGCGGGTAGCTATGTTACCTGACGACGTGTTCGCTAGTTAGGTAGATGACTTTCTTAGAAAGAAAACAAATGTAGGTTAGTTCCATGACCCAAGGCGTATGACAAATAGTCGTCGTTATCTTAAAGGTGCCAGATGTAGTTTTGTCTAAAACAAAATACTTGGGAACTTACAGAACAAAGCATAATATAAATACAGTTCTGAGTACTACAGCTGTAATGGTTGGTCTTGCAAGGACAATTGTACCTTTTAATGCAACGTTACTTTGTTAGCAAATCAGTGTTACTGATATGTATATAACATAGCCTATTACATATGCTTTACTTAATCCGCATTTCTACTAAATCTCCTTTCCCTTACGTTTTAAATTAAAGTGGAGACGGTGATGCCATCAAGGTGTTTGTTCGCGTACGTCCTTTGACTGCGGGTACGGGCCTGACTACAGATGGTGATCAGAATTTGTGTTTAACTGTGACATCCCCGAATACCATCCGTCTTCACTCCAAGCCTGATCCACGCACCTTCACTTATGACCATGTTGCAGACATGGACTTCTCACAGGTAAGCCACAGATCAGACAAGGTCAATCTTAGTCTATAATGTCATTCACCAGCTTGACTTTTATAATGTTTTACCATCCATTGTATTCACATGAAATAGGAAGCTGTGTTCTCCAGTGTGGCCAAAAACATTGTGGAGTCCTGCATTAATGGCTACAATGGTACCATATTTGCCTAGTAAGTGTTTTATATATGGTAATTCATTACCTGTTATGGTTAGTAATATTGACCGGTGCGTGTTGTATTCGTAAACTCATTTTGTGTGCTTGCTTTTTAGTGGGCAAACCGGGTCGGGGAAAACCTTCACAATGCTTGGTGAGTGCCTAGTGGGTTTCCTAAAAGCTTAGCATTCCTATTCTCATAGTCGAATGGCAGAGAATATATTATCTTTTAAGCTGGGTAGTATGCAATTCTTGATTTAATTAACTGAGCCTCGTTTGTAACACGTACCAAATAGCTGAATGTTTGTGGGGTTTTGTCTGTAGGTCCATCTGACTGTGACAGCTTCTCAGATGATCTGAGGGGGGTGATACCACGCAGCTTTGAGTACCTGTTCTTCTTAATTAACAGAGAAGTGGAAAAGGTGATTTGAGTGTGTTCACTGCTGTTTGTCAGTGGCTTATCATCGCTTCATAGTACCTCTTTGAATTCCGGAGCTGTTTATATATATTTTCACAATATGTACAGAACAAAGCATTACCATGAAGATGTAAGGACAACTTGATTTATGTATATAATGCCTGATGTATCCTAAAATTCTATTCTATTCAAATATTCTATACTAAAACGGTACACACACACAACATAAAGTTTATAACATATTTGTGTGTTTTATGTGGTGTGGTAGCAGTGGAATTTTAGTAGATGTCAAAAGGCTATTGCTAGATGTTGATTCTTTCGGGTTGAGTTTTTCATACATGATTCTCATTCCTTCCAGTCGGGAAACTTGAAAAGTTTTCTGTGTAAGTGCTCTTTCATTGAGATTTACAACGAGCAGATCTACGACCTGTTGGACAGCGCCTCAGCCAGCCTCTTCCTCAGGGAGAACATCAAGAAGGGCGTTTTTGTGGAGGGAGCCGTGGAGAAATGTGTCACCTCCGCCGCCGAGGCCTATCAGGTAGCCTCTTTTTATTTTTATTATAATTTTTTTTAAAGATTTATTATTGATCCTGAGGAAAAAAACAGCATAGAATTCAATATGTAATCCTGCCAATCATGTTTAACACATTTAAAACTCGGGGAAAAAAACAGTGAGATTTTGTTATGCATCATCATCATCATCATCATCATCATCCTCACCTCCACCCAGGTACTGTCCATGGGTTGGCGTAACCGTCGTGTGGCCTCTACCTCCATGAACCGCGAATCATCTCGCTCTCACGCCGTCTTCACCATGACTCTCGAGTCCAAAGAGACAGACAGAGAAGTGGTCAACATCCGGACATCACAGCTGAACCTGGTGGACCTGGCAGGGTCAGAGAGACAGAAGGACACACACACTGAGGGATCCCGATTAAAGGTGTGGAATGGAAAGTTTGTTTACAACACCATGAATTGTGTGTGTCTGTGTGTCTGTATGTCTGTGTGTGTGTGTTGTTTGGTGAAACATGGGTTGGTGTGTGACAGAAAAAGACAATCTAACCTTTTCATCTTTTCGCCTATACCGTTCAGGAAGCGAGCAGCATCAATCGCTCTCTGATGTGCTTGGGTCAGGTGATCATGGCATTGGTGGACGTGTCCAATGGGAAGACCCGACACATTTGTTACCGTGACTCCAAACTTACATTTCTGCTAAAGGTGGGTACACATGTTATCACTCACAACTGTGGGTGTACATTGATCAGAAATACAGTGGGGTATGTAACAATGATCACAAATACCATTTGAGTGTGTGTTTTAGGGGGATTTCCTTTTAGACAACAAACTTTCACAGTGGTGATGTTGCCTGCACTGTCTGAGCCCAAATTCAGTGTGAGGCTGCAAAAAAACACAACAAACTAACATAAAAACCACACCGCTTAGTTAGTGTTGTTGTACATTCAACACTATAAGTTCAGTGTCTCCAACGTAATTGGTACTGCAGGAACATTTCTAAAATCAAATTTTATTTGGAAGAAAATTAAATAACCGAATTACTTGCTTCATTTTTAAAAGTAAAACGTGGACGAAAACATGTATGTGATTTGTTCGCATGGATTTGAGTGTTTAAGTGACTGTTTTGCAGGATTCTTTAGGTGGGAATGCAAAGACGTGCATCATTGCTAATGTGCATCCCGGCTCCAAGTGCTTTGGGGAGACGTGGTCCACACTACAGTTTGCCCAGAGGGCCAAACTCATCAAGAACAAGGTCTGAGGAGAGTTTCTGACTGTCATATATCAGATTACCTTCCATGTACAACTGTGTGTCTGAAGTATTGGTAGAAACATTACCATACAAAAAAGGCAGTGATCTCATCTAGTCTCTTAATATATTAATATGTGGGTGTATTTTGTATATTTGGAGTATTTATGTGTTTTTTTTTTTTTACTACATGCATTTGAAATCTGCACATAGAAATTCTGTTTTGTAGATGTGTGTGTGTGTGTGTGTGTGTGTGTGTGTGTGTGTGTGTAAAAGTTTTGCTTGTGTCTTAGGCCATGATTAACGAGGACACGCATGGGAACGTGCGGCAGCTGCAGGCTGAGGTGAAGAAGCTGAAGGACCAGTTGGCTCAGGCGCTGCTCTCTCACAGACCCCAGGCCCTGGACAGCGCCCCTGGAGGACCCCAAATCGATATGGGTACAACACACACACACACACACACACACTCTTTATCTCTCTCTCACACACACATTTCTCTCTCTCTCTCTCTCTCTCTCTCTCCCTTCCTTCTGGCTAGGCATATCCTGTTATGTTTCGACCAAAAATGTTATTTCTGTTCAGCTCTCAGCCTCTCCAGCAGCCCCTTAAATGTGTCTGTTTGATAATCACAGCTCAAAATAAAATGAGAGCAACACATTAGGGATTCATAAGGGCGTATGTTAAACAATCCTCTTCGGGCTGTGATGGTTCGAGGCACATGCACCCACTGACTGGTGTCTCCTGCCTCCAGGCTCCCCTGAGGCCCAGGAGAGACCGTCCTACAGGGAGCCGTTCAAGGTCGCCGTGCTCCTGTGGAAGAAACGCGAGGATGAGAAGAAGGTGCAGTATACACCATTTTCCTCGTCTCACACAACAATTTCTCATCCCT
Source organism: Clupea harengus (assembly GCF_900700415.2). NCBI lineage: Eukaryota > Metazoa > Chordata > Actinopteri > Clupeiformes > Clupeidae > Clupea > Clupea harengus. The sequence goes on from NC_045165.1 coordinate 6,830,595, forward strand.
TCGTTATCGTCTCGTCTGATGTCACACTGTACTACTTCATCATATGATCGCGCTGCACCTTCAGCGTCAAAGATTTAAAATCTGCTTTTGTACCACCAGGGCAAAGAGCCATTTTAATCACCCCTTGCTTGGTCCTCTTAGTTGTGCTTTGTGTGGGTTACATTTACATTTAGTCATTTAGCAGACGCTTTTATCCAAAGCGACGTACAAAGTAGAGAACAATCAAGCTACGAGCAGTAGAGACCTAGTGTAAAAATACTGCTTTACATAAGAAATAAAAAAAAGTGCAGGAATGTAACTACTGTAAGTGCAAGTTAAGTACTAAAACACTTGCCCTAAAAACCTGCATGTTTCAGGCTCAGCATGAGACCCCATACCCATGCCTGTTGGTGTACCCTTGTCCTCAGGTGTTGCAACAGAAGCTGGCTCAGTTGGAGCTGGCCTGGGCCCAGAAGGAGAAGTTCGTCCAGTCCAACCGCATGATCGTACGCTTCCGCGAGGACCACATCGCTCGGCTGGAGCAGAAGCTGAATAGCGAGCCCCTCTTGGATCAGCAGAACCAGACCCAGCTGGAGCAGCTTCAGCAGGAGATCAGCATCCTCCGAGACCAGGTGCCACACACAGCGCTACATTGATCGAACAGAGATGACAATGATAATGACGAAGAGAAGATAGAATATGACCGAAATCAATAGGTGTCAGGACCTTTTCATATTCAGAACATTGCCCTTGTTTTGACATGGTCAGTCTGTTGTACCCTGGTCTTTTCTTTAGAGAGTCATAAATAACATAAGTTCTGTCTTTCAAATGGTGCACATCATTTTTTTTTCTAGTGACTTACCTCCTGTTTCTCCCCTCTTCATAACCCCCTTTCATCTTTTTCTTTTCTCCCCCCCCCCCCCAGCTGGAGCACCACCCGCGCATGATGCGCTACCAAGCAGAGAACTTCAGCCTGAGGGAGGAGGTGTGCTCGCTGCGGGCGCTGGACTCGGTGAAGAGCGCGCAGCTCGCTGCGGAGCAGTGCACCACTGAGCTGGAGGAGGCCTTCCACAACTTGGCTGCGTCTGAAAAAACAACCAGAGACACCAGTGGTAAGAGCTAGGAGGGCAGACATTACACAGAGAAGCCGCAGATTCTACGTCCTTCCGACTCTGTGGAGGGTTCCAGTAAAGCTTTGTCATGGTGCTAGGAGCATCACAACAGAACTCTTCTGAAGAGTGTGCTTTTAAAGTAACACTATGCAACAATTTGACACTTTTGGAGGTATGGTTTTATAGGCAACAAGTTTTGGTACCATCCACAAATTCATTTTGATAGCATATGGTCATGTGAAGGACAGATAAACACTTCCCCACTAGCCATCCAGGATATGCCCTATGTAGTTCTGTGGCTTCACAGCATGACATTGCCAGCTATACTGCCGAAAGACACCAGTTAGTGTGTTGGCAAGCTTCTATCAGGCTTCTTTTAGGTAGTTAGCTTGCTAGTTTTGGAACAGAACTCCTTATTGCTTTAATTTGAGAGCATGAGCGAAGGAACATGAGAAGACATACTGACATGCATGCATACATGTTGATCATCTTCAGGCAAAGTTTGGCGTTTACTAGTTGACTTAAATGACATGTCGGCATTCTATGCTGTGGAAATGTATGGAGATAAAAAACTTCTTTTGTGTCTATTGTTCCATTAGCCCCGCCCACATATTCTACACCAGTAACGGCAGAAACTATATCGAAGGTTTCCGTGGAAAGGCTGAAGGCCCAGCTGATGCAGAAGCAGTCGGAGCTGACTGCCACAGTGCAGGCCTTCGAGGACTACAAACAAGTAACCAAGTAAGATCAGACCCATTGGAGTTTGGGGTGAAAAGCTACCCTGTCTTTCAGTCTGGATGCACTCAAAGAATCAGATCAGTTTTGAAAATGCCGATTAGACTATTTTCACCTCTCCACAGAAAAGAGTTAACGGAGATCGAGGCAGAATTGCTGATTGACTATTTTCACCTCTCCACAGAAAAGGGTTAACAGAGACCGAGGCAGAGATGAGGTACTTGGAGAAGTCCAACAAACACCTGGAGAACATTCTGGAAGCCACTAAGGCCCACACAAAGCAGGAGGTGTCCCAGCTGAACAAGATACATGCTGAGACCCTCAAGGTAGAGAGAGCTAGACACATACATACACACACACACACACACACACACACACACTTACTTGCTCATTCCCAGTGACCCAGAGCACCCGTGGCCTCATCCAGCAATTCTATCTAGTATTATTATAAGTATTGTATTGTAAGTATTGTGCTTAAACAATCCCAACTGTAATCTCCAATATGTAGTCTTATCTGTAATGTGTTCTCTAAATGGCCTTCTCCCACCAGATCTTGACCACCCCAACCAGAACGTATAACCTACGGAACCGCCTGGTGCCGCTGGCCAGCCCAGAGCATCTGAATGGCTACGGTGACCCAGAAGAGAGTCCGGAGGACCTGCACAATGAGCAGCCCCCTCTGGAGATGAACGAGTTGGCCTGTGAGGCCCTGAGTGAGGAGCTCAGGCTGGTGCAGGTACACGCACGCACACACGCACACACGCACATGCCCACATATATACACAC
>NC_045165.1:6838206-6858206 GCF_900700415.2 Clupea harengus
TCAAAACCCTCCAGGATCAGGTTAGCCACTCTTGCCCTAACCAGTGCAAGATGACTATAAATGTTTAAGAGCAACTCTTCAAGAAAATCTGTGTTCCACTGTCAGATATTTACATTTGTGCAGCCATAATTTTTGTTGTTGTTGTGCTTTTTGAAAAGATGTGGTGTTGAATGTGAAATGAATGTTGAATGTTGTCTCTGTGAGTGCAGCTGAGCGAACTGACCGTACAGGTGAACAAGGGGAAGACGCTCGCCAATGAACCCCTACAGCAGTTGGCCACGCCTACAACCCTGCCTCAGGTTAGCTGTGTGTGTGTGTGTGTGTGTGTGTGTGTGTGTGTGTGTGTGTGTGTGTGTGTGTGTGTGTGTGTGTGTGTGTGTGTGTGTGTGTGTGTGTGTGTGTGTGTGTGTGTGTGTGTGTGTGTGTGTGACGCTGGTTTCCATATGCCCTGTTGAATCCCCTTTTAAACAATGCCAGTTCATCTTGGCTGTTACCTTATCTGATGGCATAGGTTATACTGATCGCTATTCGCTATACTGATAGATTATACTGATCGCTAGACATAACAGATTATTGGCATCTGACACAGTATCATACGACATTTGATACCTATATGGGTCCTTTTTTCCCCCTTATCCCATTATTAGTGCACACCTGTGACGTTTCTGTGTACTGATGTGATGTTTTTGTGTACTGTGTACTGATGTGATGTTCTTGTGTACTGGGTGGTTGATGTGATGTTATTCTGTACTGGGCCCTATTCGCGAGTTAAGCGAGTTAGCGAGATAATTTTCAGGATGAGATAATATAAGTCCCTCCTTTCGGTTTGTGGAAGCAACTTTCGATAAATCACCATAGCAACACATCAATTAGCTCCAACCTGCTCCAGCGCAGGCTAATTTAAGTGAAGCTGGATAAGCTTGCCACACCCCCGGAAAAAGGAGAGATCCCATTGACCAAGGAGCGATATTAGTTAGATTGGCGCTTCATAGTGAGAGAGTTCTTCGCGATCGCCAAGATCCATTATTCCATTATGATGAGTTCTTGTATGAGCGCTACAGATTCAGCCGACAAGGAATAATTTATTTACAAGACCTTCTCGAGCCATTTAATGCAAACACCACTGCCGAGCATTGACTGTCTTGCGCTTTTTTGCGACTGGTACATTTTTTTAGTGTCGGCGATGCAGAGAACAAAGCACTCATAATTATATGACAGTGTTATTAGTACCCCATAGCATATCATTATTGTAGAAAATGATTACGGTGGACTCTGTGACGTTTCTGTGTACTGGGTGGTTGATGTGATGTTATTCTGTACTGATGTGGTTGTATTTATGCTTTGGTGTTTGTGTGTGGTCAGACCCCCCACACCCCGCGCGGCATGAGCATGGAGCTGTCGCAGGTGCTGGAGAGCCAGGAGATAGAGCTGGAGAGCCGCCGCTCCTCCATGATGTCCATGGAGCTGCTGCTGGCCGAGCTCAACGCCGAGCGCAGCGCCAAGAATGAAGAGATCCAGAGGCTCAAGGTGAGCGCTGCAGGGATATGAAAACTAGCCTACACAGGAGCTTCACCATGCAGCTGTAGTGATATGGAAACTAGCGTACACAGGAGCTTCACCATGCAGCTGTAGTGATATGGAAACTAGCGTACACAGGAGCTTCACCATGCAGCTACAGGGATATGAAAACTAGCCTACACAGGAGCTTCACCATGCAGCTACAGGGATATGAAAACTAGCCTACACAGGAGCTTCACCATGCAGGTGCAGGGATATGAAAACTAGCCTACACAGGAGCTTCACCATGCAGCTGCAGGGATATGGAAACTAGCCTACACAGGAGCTTCACCATGCAGCTGCTGTGTGTTCCTGCCTACTTTTTCTCTTCCGATTCCATCACTGTTCATTTTTTGTTTCGTCTTTAGCTTTCATACCTCCATCATTAGTGCTCGTGTATCTTTTATTTGCGACAGCGCCTTTCTGCATCGTCAGGCACCTTTACTCAACGAGGTAATTCTTCAACGGACTTTAGACTGTACAGTATGTCCTGATACCACACTAGTATCTACTAACTACTAACCACACTGGCTTTAGACTGTACAGTATGTCCTGATACTACACTGAGATACAGTTCGAGAGATGTTTGTCATGTAATGGAATATTATAGACTGACAGCAATCATGCTACCCTCCTAGCCTATTTATGGGTTAAAGATACATATATAATACGATATGCTAGATAAAATATCGGTAGCATCTTTTGAAGGAATTCAGTACGGATACATTGTAAGAAACTACTCACTGGAGGAATACCCAGCGGAATTTTCTCTCACCTTTAGTCCCTCCTTGGTAGCAAAAATTTTTTAAAAAAATTCTGTTTGACTGAAAAAAAATCCTGTGTGTGCATGTATAGGCCAACGTGATTGAGAAGGAGATGGCCCAGCTTGAAATCCAGACCCTACTGAACCAGTTTTACACTCAGAACGGCAACCATGGCAACCCACAAGCTAAAGATTCTCAGGGGTTAGTCTCCACCGTGTACATATATACTATGCATTGACTGTCTTAAATACATCTTAAATACAGCTCTTAAGCCTTTGCCTACACTTACTTTTTTTTGGGAGAGATCTATTAGGAACAAAAATGAGCTCAGTCTTGTTTTGTGGTGTTCTTAATCTTGTGCTTGTTGTTGAATACCCTGTTGGTCTTCATTCTGCAGTCTGGAGTTGCCAGATGCTATCTATCACTCAGTTCTAAGGGAACTGCATGACCTCAAGAATGAGAAGGTATGTGGGTTAACTGTGAGCCAGTCAGTCAGTCTCCTAATGGTCACATGACTCTGTCCACAGATGTTCTCTGACCAACTGTCTGTCTTTTCCTGCACAGAGCTCTCTGGAACAGAAGCTGAGCGAGTCTCAGGAAACGTAAGATGTTTATTTTCTTTGTTTGTTTCCTGGGTAGATGGTTTTCTGCTTAAGTCAGGAGGAACATTGTTCTGGCTTGAACACCTGTGTGCATGGTGTGTGTGTAGTTCAACGGTAGGGGATTAATGGTGTGTGTGTGTGTGTCTGTGTTTAGTCTACAGGGTCAGGAGACCACCCTGTCCCAGTCTCAAACATGTGTTCAGGAGTTGACGAGTGAGCTGAGGAATCGGTGTCTCGAGCTTCGAGACCTGCGCCTCAGGGGCCAGGAACACGATCAGCTGTTACAGGTGTGTGTGTGTGAGTGTCTGTTTCAAATGGTATCGCTAACACTTTAAAAGGTATGAAAACGGTAGAAACATTTACGTCAAGTAAAGTGATAAACATACTGAGCACAGGCGATTTAAGAAACAGTTATTTTTTATGCAGGTGTATCATTAAAATATCTGATGGTGTAGGAAGAATTAGATTGCTTGTTTACTACACACTCCATCATAGGACGTGGCGGTGCTGAGGAAGCAGGTGGACCACTTGGCAGAGGAGAATGGGAAACTGGTAGGCCATCAGAACCACAGGCAGAAGATTGAGTACCTGGTCAAACTCAAGAAGGAGAACACCAAACTGCAAGAGGTGTGTTGGACTCGTGTTCAGGTGTACAGGTGAACTCGTGTACAGGTGTACTCGTGTTCAGGGCAGGGCATATTTAGCACTAGCTATTGGATTTCATTTTCTGTTTCAAAGCACAGTGATTAAACTGACTGAAAGTGCCATCAGTGAAAGTACACCGTTTTTGTTTATTATTATTATTATTATTATTATTATTATCGTCTCTAAATCCATCTCTGAATCATCTTTTTGTGGCTTTTTCTCTCCATACAGGAAAATGAGAAACTCAAATCGGAACTTGACAGCGTTAAGGAATGGAAGGTGGAAAATGGAAGAAAACTCTGAGGTGTTCAAATCTCGTGTCTTCCCTTCTCTCGTGTCTTCCCTTCTCTCGTGTCTTCCCTTCTCTCGTGTCTTTCCTTCTCTCGTCTCTTCCCTTCTATCGTCTCTTCCCTTCTCTCGTCTCTTCTCTTGTGTCTTGCCCAGGAAGGCTGCTGCATGGAGCAGTCTGTTAAGCAGAAGAGGGTACTCACTCATAACCACCTGCACAGCAGTACGGTTGACCTCTTCATAATGGAGTAATATGCTGTGCATTCAAACGCTGTGAATGAATGGAATCTAATTACAAGTCAAAAGGCAAAACAACGCATTAAAGACTGTTTCTTAATATCATTATTAATTACATTCTTGATCATTTCTGTAAATTAACTTTTTTTTCCATTATCTGGACTTTCTATCTCTTCTGGAGATTTTCTGAGAGCCTGTCATCCTATTTGTCTTTTTATCCAGTTTGTTTTGTGACTTATGATTATTTTTTTTTAAATCAGGGAATTTTAATTGTGTACACATTAAATAAAAACTAAGGTTATATGGAATAGACTATAAAGAAAGTTTATTTTCTCTGCATTACACCTTGTTTCTTAACCTACATTTTCCCACACAAAATGATTCCCGATCATTAACAGGAAGTGACAATGTAATCAAAACGTGCACGTGGATGTTGGTGGACATCCATTAAATCACTGGCCAGCCCAGTTGGTTTTTGTTAAAAAAGAGTGTGAAAATCAGTTAAGCAGTGACATTAATTAGCAGTGACACACAATTATACTGAAAAGAAAAAGACTACAAGAAAAGATATTCATGTTTATTTTGACAATTAAAAAGTGCATTCAACATCCACTGTATTGCTAAAATGGAAAAAAATGGCGTGAAATATTAATTTCTTTGTTGAAAACTGCCATATTCTAACCGATATGTTAAAATTAAATAATTCAAACCACTCACAATTCCTTGTGACAGTATGGCACAAAGCATGGCCTATGATGTACAGGACTCAGGCATTCTCAAGTCGTTGTACTCCCACACCTAATCTCACAAACACTCTAGCTGTAGGAGATGGCACCAGTGCTAACCAAAAGAAAAGGCACCTTCCTTGCATCGCTTTTACCCCATTGGCTGTGCTTAATTAACTCATTAATCTTCAAACAAAAGCGTGTGTTAGGAAGCAGTTAATGGCAAAATATATCCCGGCAAGGACCAAATCAATAACTTTGGAATAGTAAATCATCCCCGCCACCTATGTGATCAGAACTTCATTCATTGCAATAATATAATATAAATTAAACTATTGTTGGAGAACCAGTATAAACACATTTTATTTTGATAAATACTTGTTTAACAGTATCTACTGTTATAACAGTATTTGCACACAGGTCTCCAACGACCTGGATACTGTACACAGTGTCAGCAGTTTCCAACTGCTTCTCCTCAAAAAAAAAAAGAGGAAAGAAAAAAGCCAGTCATCCCATTGAGGGGATTAATAATCTCACAGTATTACATCCAACACCTTCACCATTCAGTAGCCCATTCATATGTTCATGCGGTGCTCAGAAGAGGCCAGGCATGCGTTCAAGTAAATTATGTTAATGCTCTGAGGGTGGGAACCAATTGCAGCTTGTGTTCCCCATGTTTACCATAGATGTTACCCTATAGGCAAAACCGGGGAAACATCGCCCCCTGTTGGTGACACAGCAGGAATGCAGGAAGACTGCAGGAATGATTAGGGGGGTTGAAGCAAGCAACACTAAAGCTCGTAGTGACACCAGTCAGATTTCAAGAAGGTTTGCTTGTTTTTTTCCTATGAACATGGAGTGCAATGTATTGCATAAACATTCATGCGAGTCATAAATATGCATAACGCTCCCCCACTGCTTACTATACATGCATACACGGAAGGGAGCTTCTCCCTGAATGCATTTTAGATAGTTCTCAAGTGATTGCACCTTTATATATAAAAAAAAAAAAACTCCAGGTAGAAAAATCCAGTAAAAAGCTTTATCTCTAGTTCTTTCTGTATCTTGCTGGCCATTGGGTAGACAATTTGATTTTAATTAGGCATATGTGTCTTTCGCGCTCTCCCTCTCACTCACTCACACACACAGGCAGCCAGGCAGGCAAACACTGCAAACATCTACACATTTCTATAATCCCCCCCCCCCCCCCCCCCATATTTTTGCCTTCTCTGAGTTGTGGCTGATTGTAGGATGTTACTTTTGGATGTAGATGATAACAATGCACAGAGTTCCCACTAGGCCCAGCGCCTGGATGCCCACGAACCAGATCAGCGCCCAAAAGAGCAAGTACACCACTGGCTCCACGATCTTTTCCCCGAAGTACAGCTGTGTGAATCCAATCTGCCGGAGGCACTTGTTCAGCTCACCGAAGAATGTACCCAAGCGCTCGCAGTCATCCACCGCTGCCGCTGCTGGGACAGCAGGCTCGACTCCATATTCAGGTCTGGGTGCAGCACGGGGTCGTGGCCTAACCCGCTGGTCGCCATAAGGAGAGAGCACAGAATGGGGGTGCTAATTAGGACGACAGAGTAGTGTTAAGCATTTCCTCAACCAATCCAACATAATGTGTTGTGCACATAGGAAGGGAACATATTTAACCGAAATGGACCACCTGCAAATGATTCTTAGGCCTTGCACCACAAAGCAATGACTACTACTACTATTACTATTACTACTTAAAAAAGCCTCTTGGCAAGAATTTCTCAAATAGACTGCATAGCTCTAACAACAATGCTTAGGGTCACTGCCCCAGGGCTGGTTAGGTCAGGGCTTCATAGCCAGTGCTTCATAGCCAGTGCTCTCTGAGGGAGAAAAGTGAAACACAAACTGTGACTATGGGATAGTTCCTGAAGCCCTTTTAAACATGCCTATTGGCAAAGTGAGCGGTCACTCATGCAAGCCCGGCCCCACCTGTAAAAGGCAGTGACGGCTCACTCCACTTCACGTTGACCAGCTCTTCAAGGTAAGCAGAGAGTCGGGGGGCCCCGCAGGTCTGTGTCTCACTTATCTCCCTCTGAGAATAGTGGCTGTAAAATAGCCTAACGTTCTCTTTTGGTCGAATCGTTCCGACACAGACTGTGACTCTACGGGAGGTTTAACAACGACCCCGAGCAGTATCCATCAAGCAGTATCCATCAGCCCCGAACTGCCCACCTCAAGCACAGCACGCACAGCAGTCGATACTGTAACATCAGGGTGAAAATGCTTGACAGAGGTATGTGACGAGGCCCAGCTAGCAGCTCCGCATATGGACTGTAGAGATATGCCACAAGACGTGTTCACACCCCATGTTGAGGGAGCCCTGACCACAAATGAGGCCTCTCTGCCTGTGACCTGGGCTGTGGCCACCACAATCCAGTTGGACAGTCTCTGTTTAGAGAGTGCAGTCCTTGGATCTAGTCGCAAAGCACATTAACAGCTGCTCACAATAACTGGATGAGTCAACCTCTCTCTGTCAATAGGTGTGTTTAAAAGGGCTTTAGGAGTGGTAGCACGAGGGGCACTATCCCATAGTCACCAGCTGCAGTGGAATGATCTTTTTTTTTTTTGCTCAGGAACGTTCCTAACTGAGTGAAATGACCCAAAAGTATCAAAGTGGCACCCATGATAAAAGCTCGGCAAATTCTCCAAATGCTAAGAAAACGTACTTCAGTGCTTCCTTCCTTATCTCCTCAGGGTACACTGGACCATACCTTACTAAAGGAAAGGAGATCACGCAGTCCCACAATTCCTTGTGGGAGCAACAAGACCCGTGTCATTAACATCCGCTGTCACATAATTCAGAGTATAATCTACAATTGTAATGTAGCTGTTAGAATTACATTTAAATCCCTCACTCTGGCCTACAGGACAGCCACAGGATCGGGAACCTGCCTATTTAAATGCTATGATTAAGCTCTACTCCCCCTCTCGACCACTTTGCTCCTAGTTAGTTATTAATTAATTTGCTTGAGGCCTACTCTATAGTCATAGTTTTGGTAATTGGTTGTTGTTGTTATTATTATTATACAAATTTGTACTAAATAAATCTCTTAAATTCATTTAATTTCTGTTAATGCCTTTTTCGTTTAGTTTTGATTGTATCTGTTTTCTAATGTATTTTATATATATTTTGTAAGACAAGAGCCTCTGCTAAATATTATAACCACAACTATAATTACGCAGTGTTGGTGTATTTGGATTCTCTTCTCTTAGTACCGCGGTTTTCCCTTCCTAAGTCCTTGTGAATTCTCCTTCACATCCTTCCTTGACCTCATGACGTTTTCCATCGAGGTCAAGAAAAGGTGATTAGGAAGACATAGGACGTCATTTTTTGACTATTCGTGCGCAGCCACGGTCTGTGTCGAACAATTCAACCGAAAGAAAACCTCCCGAGAGACGTTATGCCTATCTGTATATTCCGATTATGTCAGCTGCTTAACTGTGTAGTGCGTGTGTGGACAGTATGTTCTATGTATATTGCCATTAATACCGAGGCTTGAGCTCAGGCTTCTACAGTAGGAGTTGAGTTACACTTCCAGAGCACACAGTCAATACATAACGTTTCAAAACTGTACAAACGTCAACTACAGAAACCACTGCTATTAGAGTATGGGGCACATTGAGTATAGAAGCACATAGCTTTATTATGCTTTGGGTGATTTCTTTTCTGACAATGATACACTACACCGACTTCAATTTAAAAAGGTATCCGGCAGAGACGAGTCACTGCGCGATTATTTAGCCTACTCTTGTGTGTTAATCATGTTATGATTATCCTGAAGCCCTTTGGGTGATCCCGGAAGTTGTTGGAGGTACTTTGGTACAAAGGCTGTTGTTTTTGCTGCTTTACATTCTGCTTAGTCGGTTTATTTGCGGGGGGGATATACAGTGTTAGTATGCGAAGTCTCGATTGAACTGGTAGGCAAACAGTAGGCTACTCATTATCCACAAGCGTTAACTGCGAGAAATTGACGTCTTGGTAACTAACATTAGTTGTATTCAAAAGATAGAACTACATAAGCTAACTTAAATTTCCCCTTAGTCACTGAATCGAGATCAGATTCAATTAGCCAAGAGACATTAATCGGTCTAAATATGTAAAAAAAAAAAGCTAGTTAATGTTATGACAGTCAATCCGATCTGACATACCTGTTCAGTTAGCCTGGGTGAATTAATGTTAGCAGGAGAGGGGTAGCGATATTGATACCTCCGATCCCCCAACTCTGTGAAATCACGGCGATGAAGTTCAGGGACATCATTCACGGTGGACGTTTCGGTCGACATGTTTAAACCAAGTAGTTGTTATTCCATTCAAATTATCCCCTGCAAGAGGTTGGCGGGATCTAGTGCTGATGAAGGAAATGTTTGAGGGGAATCTTCCGGGCCTGCACGTTGTTACCCTACCACCTTATAAGCTCCTCCCTGAGCGCTCGCATTTGGGTCGGGTCGACTAAAGCTGACGATGTTGTGTTCAACGACTTTGGTCACTTGTGATGGTTCCACAATGAGTGCAATAATCTTTTGCTAAATTATTAGCGCGGATAATGTTTTACATTAGAAAGAAAGAATAATACATGTTTTCAATGTGTTCTTTTTTTAAATCATAAACACTTAAAAACATGCGTCTTAAAATGTTTTTTTTGTGGGCAATGTGTTTTTATTTTTTTTTACAATTGCTCATGATCAACCAATTGCTCACCACATTACAAAAAGATAAGAGACATGTGAAGCGCTTTTATTCTCATCTCTTCAAAACAAACTAGCACATGGGGTCCCTACCACATAATTGTAGCAGAATTTAAAATGACGTTTCGGTTCATGAATGTACTTCAGGCAAAATACTGACAGGTACAGAAGTGTGTAATATAGATAGACAAAGTCCATTGAAAGTCCAAGGCTGGCCAATCTAGTTACGAATATCTATGTCCGTCCTGCTGGTAGTCCAATCCAATGGGCATGTACGTTCCATACGCGGATCAGTCTCGTAAGATGGCGACTGCGGAGCCGGTGAGTAACTACAGCCATTCCCGAGAAGCAGTTAAAGTTGTCATAAAAACTAAAATTTGGCAACAGTAAATTAAAGTCAAGTCGAATAGCACATTTGAGAGACTTTAATATTTCATATCGTTTAGCTCTTTATCGGAACCACTTAAAGTAGGTTGAAGTTGGTCTCGGTCTGCCTCTGACCTGATAAGTTGGGAGTGGACTAAATACACATATGTGAATCTTCGTAATTAACGTTACCTAACTAGTTTTCATAATTTCTACAGCAGATGTAATCAGCCTGTGTGGTGTGTCAAATATGGACTGCGCTGCCCTATGTTGGCAGATATACCCAACATAGGGCCCACAACAACGTGATATTGCCGAATAGTTAGCACGCAAGCAAAATGTATAAAAAGTGGCGAGCGTTGGAGTTAATATTAGCCTAGCGATACTTGGCTAACTTACCCTATGTGGCTCTCTTGCCTCTATCTGAAAGTAAGTGACTTGCACAGGTGTTGGGACTGTTCACAGCTGTCGACCTGCTTGTCAGCTAACGTTAGACCATGACAGCTCGTCATACTTATTTTTTTGGTAGTCGGCTAGTTAGCCAGCTTGGAAACTTTTCATGGCATCGTATCGTCAACGTCAAGTCCCCAGCGACAACAATCCGCCCCCACAGTCCCAATGCAGTGCACTTAAAAAATACTTAAATTTCTTTATGATTACCATAAAACGTGACACGGTATAGAACATTTCATATCATTTTTGCCTCATTAATGTAACAAATCTGGATTATGACAGGATTCCCCCATTTCGCCTGAGACGGTGATGGCTAACTTTACGTTACCCTGAAGGCCTATTGGCAAACTACTTTCCAGTCCCAGCTGGAAATTCCACTGAGCTAATACTGTTAAACAGCACCCAGGCTGTAGAGCACACATCACAAAGGGTCCTGCATACTAGTTAAGATATTACAAAGCATAAGAACATAATTAATTAATAACAGAGCTATAATACATAAGCAACTATTATATAAATTATTATTCACTACTATGTCTGTAAACAGTCCAAAAAACAGTAGTTTTCTACAATAATGAGTTGACTACTATGATTATCAACAGTTATACCCTCATTCACAGGAAACTAGTCAAAACCCTTCCAAAACTTCAGAGGAGAACACGGAGGAGACAAGTCAAGAGCTTGCAAATCCTGAAGACTATATCAAACACCCTCTACAGAACAAGTAAGCACTGGGGCATACATTAGGGTTGTGTGGGAGTAAGTAGCAGAAGCTGTTAGAATTTCCTCCTAGGATGCATTACATCAACATGCCAGTGTACCCCACTTTTCCATATTAACAATCTCATTTGATATAATACCATATTTGTATACTGAACATTATTGCCTTCAAGGCAATACACTAGCTGGCCTATTCTAGCAGGTCTGGCACATTTTGCATTTCAGAATTTCATTTTGATAGATATCTAACCTTTCAAAAATTGTATTAAACTATTTACTTTTATAAATGTTATTGTATGAAGCAGCCATCTCTAGCTTATCACTTGGATGGTCTGGGAAGGTAATCATTGCATCAGCCAGACATTAAGACACCTTATGTAGTATGCCAAGGAATTGTGAAGAATTGACAGTCATGTCCAGAATTAATGAAGTGATAGCCTGGGGTGTTCCAGAAATGAATTAGTCGGCAGCTGAAGACTGATGTTGCTGTTCCGCTTCCTCAGATGGTCTCTTTGGTTTTTCAAAAATGACAAGAGCAAGACCTGGCAGGCCAACCTGCGCCTCATCTCAAAGTTCGACACAGTGGAAGACTTTTGGGCGTAAGATTTTGACCTTGATCTGTAACTGTTCTTTAAATAGTGCCATAATATAGAATGACAAAGAGAGAGGTAAATATGATTCTTTTCTGGTTGTATAGTTTATTGAATGTATTTTTAGACAATGCATGTGCATATGCTTGTTCAGATCGGTTCTCTGCAATAATGAATGTCTCTTGTCATTTTAGTTTGTACAATCATATTCAGCTATCAAGCAATCTGATATCAGGCTGTGACTACAGCCTGTTCAAGGTGGGTCTCAGTAAAGAATGGTATAACTATTGGAATCCTTGATAGAATAGTGATTAAGAGTGGTTCAGGAGGTAGAGGAGTCGAGTAATCGACCTCGTTCACCTCACCAAGTGTCTAAGTGTCCTTGAGCAAGACACCAAACCCCTAACCGCTCCCGATGAGCAGGTGGCAACTTAGATAGTAGCCTCTGCCATCGGTGTATGAATGGGTAGATGTCTGAGGCATTAATGTGGTAAGCGCTCTGAGTGCTTCCTGAGTAGAAAAGTGCTATATAAATGCAGTCTATTTACCATTAAAGCTACTTAGGCTATTTTGAAAAATGACTGTTGAAGCCATAGTCATGTTGTGTAGAAGATGAGCTGCAAGCCCTTCACTCAGTAGGCAGCCAAATGTTTAGAAATATTAGAAATACTGTCATCACACTAACAATGAAAGGGTTTTGTTTTCAGGTACATCTGCTGTGTCTTTACCATCTGGCCCAGTCAGTGGTCACAACTTTGCTTCCCTAATGAGTCAACCTGCTGGCAGCTGTTGTGACTGTGGCTTTGTGGGTAATGTAGTGTGTAACTGTTCATACTGCAGGACGGTATTGAGCCGATGTGGGAGGATGCCAGGAACAAGAAGGGTGGCCGCTGGCTCATCACCCTCAGCAAGCAACAGAGACGAGTCGAGCTGGACCGCTTCTGGCTTGAAACGGTGAGCTGCCCCTCACAGCACAGTGTTTTCCGTTCTTCAAGTCCCTCTCCTGGAATGGATTAAACCCCTAAAAAACACACCTCTGTTCCTCAAAATTGCATGTTTATAAAGTTTTTTTATATATATATATAAGTGTAAAAAAAATCCCTCCATGGCCTTAAAATGGCTTGATGTGGCTCTACACCTGTGCTTCATTTAGTATTCACAGATATATGAATATGCAAATTAGCACCAACCCTGTCTTTGGCTTGATTACGTTATAAAAACAGCTAATAATATGTTAATAATGTTAAATTAACTTTGGTCCCCATCACAGCTCCGACTTAGCTAGATTGAAATGATAAACATCCAGATGTGCCGTTAGGGAGAAACGTTTTGAAACCTCTTTCCTCCTGACAGGAAAGTTGACGGGATTGGTTCCTTAGGGACATATGAAACCCAGGCTGTCTGATTCCGTGCTTTTGAGACTATCGTTTGTACACTGCAGCTCCTAAGTGGAAGTACTCAGCCATGTCATTGACTGATTCGTTTGCTCATGATGTGTTGTGTATTACATAAAAAACACAAGGTTAAAAACAAACTTGATTTTTCACCGGAAGGGGTCTTTCAAATTAGAACTAGAAAGTAAAACATTCCCAGGAAGTGGTTGTAGCATAGTATTGGCAGCATGTGCTTGTGTGGCTTTTTAATAGTAAATGGGAAATAAACTAAGTGTCTCGGACCGGGCCATATATACTATTCTAGCCGATCTACACATGGCTTTAACAGAACAGAAGGGAAGGGTGTAATTTGATTAGTTGTTGAGTTGAAATATCAACAACTTTTCACCAGAATGGCAGACTGTACCTTTTAAAGGGTGTACTATGGGTCCTATAAAGGGCCTTAAGCATTTTATGGAATCCACAGTACATCATTTTTTTCAGATGATGTATAGTTGGACAGTTGTCGGTGGAGTTGTGTTTGACGTTTTGTTGTTTTGTTGTTGGTTTATTGTTGTGTACCTTCAGCTGCTGTGCCTGGTTGGAGAGGCCTTTGATGACCACAGCGAAGACATTTGTGGTGCTGTGGTCAACATCCGAACTAAAGGGGACAAAATAGCTGTCTGGACGACAAGCTATGAAAACAGAGATGCTGTCACCCATATAGGGTAAGGCATGGGTATATGTATGCATATATACAAACTCATAAATAATTCAATCTCTTCTAGAAAACATATTTCACTAAAGTCATGCATACATTCATGCTCTTACTCACAATGTAGGGAACCATACACATACACACATTCACTCTGCATAACTATACATGCAGAGTATCCACAACATTACCAGGCATTAAATGACAATCACATTCACACATAGACACATTAAAACACATGTGAAATAAACAAAGCATGCAGACTCACTCTGCCTTCTCCCCCCCCCCCCCTCTATTGTTTGGCCAATAGGAAGGTGTTAAAGGAGCGATTAGGACTGCCCCCGAAGCTGACCATTGGCTACCAGTCCCACACTGACACGGCCACTAAGAGTGGCTCCACTACGAAGAACAAGTATGTGGCCTAAAGGCAGACACTAATGGCCTGGCCTCCTCGTCTTCTATGCCTGGTCTCCCTGTCTGACTGTCCGCACCATAGACATATATAGATACATACATACATTTATATGTCTATGGTGCGCACCCACACCTCTTGTCTTCACACAGACATGCCACCTCACATGCGAACATTCAACATATACACCTACAGCAAACCAAAGCTACCAGACTCGGACTGTATTCTGAAAGGTATACATACACACGGCAACATACTGAACACATGGGCGCACATGTGCGGTAAACCAAAGCTACAGTACAAAAAGCTGACCTTCAGATTCTGATTGTATCTTCCTGCCTTCTTTAAGCCTACTCAACACTTTGACAAAACACACCCACAGATTCAACAAACACAGATTCACAAACAGTGCCTTATATTTACTTTTGGTTGGTATTTGTTTTTGGATTCCTCCTCTCGCACTAGAGGGCGCTCCAGCACCACTGCTTTGGAGAGCTCTCTGGCGAGTGCCTTTGCACCAGTCCAAAGACGTCACCATGGAGACACCACACACTTTCTTCCTTCTCTAGCCCCCCCAGCAGAAGAGAGTCAGTCTGAAATTTGAAAGTAAAAATGGAAGTAGTATTCACACCATCATTTCATCAGAGGCACCTCTCAGCAAAGAGTTTCATTAGAGAGGCAAGATGTGGGGGGAAAAAAGCGCGCTGCGGATGTTTCAGGTTAACAAGCTTCCCATAGACGACACATCTCGGTCGCCAGTCTTGCAGATAAAAACAGTACACACCTCCTGGGTGGAAATTGACCCTCAGTTCAAATGCACACAGACTAAATCATTCATGGTGCTCTCCCCAAAAAACACACCAGGTAACAGACAAGAGCAGTCCATGTCTAAGGAAGTGTTAAAAATTCAATGTGGTCTTATAAAAAAATAAACCTCGATGTTGATTTATTTAATGTCTGAGAAGAAATTGTTTAAAGTTGAAACATGGATTTCTGTTGTGGTTTTCACATAGCCTTGCCTTGACACCCAACATTTAATTTATTTTGACATAATTAAACTTCTTTGCATTTTTCTTTAGAATGCATGCAATCAAAGCCAATGTGATCTTCAAATGTTTGCTTTTTTGGAGTATTAACATAATTAAATCTTTGGTTTTTGCAATTCAATACAGGTGTTTTTTTTTATATTGTGCATTATTTTATGCAGATTTGATTTATACTACATTCCTTGTGAGAATTTGTAAGATAATTGAATATGCAAATCTTGACTGATGCTGTTATGGAATTTATTGTACTCTGATTGTGATTGGGCTTTGTCTTGATTTGGTGGTCAGAGCAAAGCTTTATTTGAAATAAAGGTTTTTGTGAGTTTCAATTTATTTCACTAAAATTGACACAGCACCCTGCAACTTTATGCTGTTATCCTTAGCTCCGTATTACAGCAATGATTTCCAACACCACTTCAGTGATCCAAGCAATGCTTTAAGGAAATTGCGCGTTAAGTTAATAAGCAAATTGTAAACTTTACCACTGTCGTCTATTTCAAGACAAAACGTTTGTTAAACTCCTGGCAAGTAATCAACGTTTAAACATTTGGAAATGCCTTATCAGAGCGAACAATGGCTGATGCCATCAGTGGACCTTTCCTCGTGAAATGTGATTTCTTTTTTGTAGGTTTTATCCCTTCACTCTGGGACGTCGCTGAAGATGTCTGAAGGCATGTCAGTGGCACATTCCAGTGGGGTTTGCTGTACATCTTGAAAGCGCTGATGGTGAATTCTCAGCATGTGGGCTTCCATATGAAATTTTTCTATACGCCTCCTGGCTCCCAGGCACTCCAGAGACTCTTAGATCTCCCCTGAGTGCTCCTGGTTGGCTTAGCCTGATACCTACAGAGTGTGGTGTTAATACTTGTGTACAATTTGTGCTTGTCCAGGTCAGTTGCTGATTAACAAGACAACAGAAGTGGAGCGTATTGCAATCTCATGTTTAGCACATGTGTCAACACACATAAGTATAAATGCTTGACATCACGTGGAGTTCAAACATCCACCAGAAATAGCCCTCCTCATGTTGCTGCACAATCTTCAGTATGGAGTATTCCTCTGTATGACAGATAGAGTAGCTCTCTGTTCGTTTGCAGTGCCTGATGATGTCATTAGAGGAATTGCTTGTGTTTATTTCTGTGATGGAGGCTACAGTTACAGCATTTTGGAAATTCACACCAGAATCTGTCCAGTGTGGTTTTATTGGCCAGAGCCACGGCTTTTAAAATTCTTTCATGTTAGGAATCTGTAACCACAGCAATATGGGCAAGCATTACTTAGAAAACAAAAACCACCACAGGCTCAGTGTCAGAAGGTGGATGTCGAAGGTTGTTGAGTACAACAGTTACTGAATGTATGAACCCCAGTGGTCCCGTATTTTGTGTTGTTTTCAAAGAAAAAGACGGTTTGGATAGGAACACAAATCACACTTCAAATGATCTCACAGTGGTACTGTATCATGGGTGTAATAAGAGCAATGGGACCGTATATTGTTTCCTGTACAGCCATCCACCCTTTCTCAACGCATTTTCAGCATCTAAAGCTTTCTTTGATGTTTCGGGTGTCAGTGGTCCCACTTCTCATACCTCAAACCAAGTGCGCAGGAATGGTCTGTTGAGTATTTAGATCTGAATGGCCGGGTGTAGGGAGCGCCCGTTGCCTATAAAATGTGTATGTGCTGAGGGGCGTTGATGGAAAACGGCAGACAAACAAACAAACCTTAAGCCCACAGCCCTGACCTCCATTATACAGATGCCGCCAGTCATCGATTGTCTGAGACGTTGAGAGTGCAGGGGGGATAAATGCTCCATATCCCTTTGGGTTCAATAAATGAGACTGAGTCAAGGGGGGCAGGCAGGCAATCAGCACAACAATTATATATATATATTTCACAAATGCCACGGCTTTGGAGCGTTCACCCTACACCTCCCATAGGTTTAATGTGTTTTTTCAGAGTGTGGTTTCGCCACATCAGGAGTCTATCTAGCGGAGGCTCAGCCAGTAAACTGCAGATAATGGTCTCCCGGACAAAACTTCAAGGGGAAAATATTGCTCTTTTAACAAGCTCTCTAACCACACCAATGCCACCTGAAGTTTATAGTTTTGTTAGGGCCCAAAAATATCCCCTGGCCAGAGCCAATGAGAAGAGCTGTATTTCTCAGCGGCCCTGCAGCTGTAGCTGTGTTTGTGCCATATCAATAGCTACTGCCTCTACCCAGTCATTAGATATGGTCTTGTTTGTGTTGGTTGACAGCCACATAGATTTATTTGAGGAAAGTACAGCCATTTAACGCTTTGAGGGAGACGAAATTGGGGATGTCACTCTCTTGTCTGCAGGGGTAGCTCACGTGGTTAGCGGAACAAATACAGAGGAATGTCTGTTTCCCCTGAACGGGCAGATGATCAGAATGGAGAGGAGGGATCAGGCCATCGCTCACAGGGCTCTGACTGCCCCGCGGGGAGCGTCTAAGTGGCTCAGCTTCTTACCTGGGGCCATCGCCGCACTCAAATGTGTCTCAGCAGTTTGCCTGGCTCTCTCGCCGGTCTCCCAGGCCGACGATTCATTCGGTGCCAAGTCATTTAAAAAAAAAAAAAAAAAGTCATTCGTCATTCATTAATTTCCCATGCACCTCTGACTGAAAAGTACTGAGAGGGCAGCTAAGCTGATAAGCATCTTTTTTGAAACGAGTCTACCCGAGCGTGCTGCTTTACCACCTCGCTTGATATACAGTAGTTGTGTTGGCATGCTTGTCTCTTATGCCGCTTTACCACCTCGCTTGATATACAGTAGTTGAGTTGGCAAGCTTGTCTCTGGCACACATCTGGCCTAAGTTGTCAGCACCATCGATCTTAACACTTTTGAACTCCACGGGTAACCTTGCTTTACTTAAACCCCTCTGCTTTTGGTGTGGCACATGGGTCTGAACGAGCTTACACAATGAATACGCAGCAGCTATACAGCTTATCACAGGACTATTGTCTTTCTCTTAAAAACAAAAGGACCAGATAATGAGCATAATCAAACCTAACAACATTTCTAGTATTTTAATATGCTACATGTTAGCAACGTCACAAGTTGTTATCAGCAGAGTTGGTGGAGCGTGTGGAACTGAAAACCAGGGCCCTCAACCAAGACGGCCCCTTAATTTGCTCTGAATCAATGAAAATGAAGCCCCTGAGGAGACTAGTGCACAGGGCCCAACATTTGGTGCAAGGCTATGCATTGCCTCGTGTTACTAGAGAGGGGCTGGAAGAGTTAGGCTATTCCCAAAGAAATTAAGCCACAGACAGAAAGCTATTCACAGGCAGAAATTTAGAACTGAGCTGGAGACCGCTAAACGTGCTTCAGGTGCCTAATCTACTTTAGGAAACACAGGAAGAGGTCTTCCAGTTGTGTCAAGCGTTGTTACGGTGATTGATGCAGGCTGTTGAGAGCCCGTCTTTTTTCATGGCTTGTGTTTGTGTGTGTGTGTGTGTGTGTGTGTTTGTCAGTCGGGCATATTGCTGAGTGTTCTGCTGTTTCCCGGCAGATGAGAGCTGCGACGGGAATCCCTCGAGTGTGATTTTTGATGCAGCCTGATGGTCTCCCATGGCAACCGGCGGGTGAGTAAGGGGTTAGAGATGGGGAGCGATAAAAGGGCTCTCGCCACTTCGTGCGTTCCATCCTCTGTCGGCACACACACACACACACTGTGCGTACGTGTGACAGGCCTCACAGCTGCATCAGGCACAGCAGACTGCACCGCTGTGCTCTATCGACTGAACATTTGCTTAATGATTCATCTCGCTTTTCCCACCTCTGCTCAGGCAAACAACCTCCCGTGTGCCTCACACATTTGACAAGCGGCAGGGACTTCTGATGACATTTGGCATTCTCCATCCAAATTAGTTTTAGTCGGAAAATATTTGTGGAGTTCAGTGGTCACCTAGCACATCTCTTCCGAGGAAGAGAGAGGGAGAGAGAAATGTGTGACGCCATTAAAACAAACCCAGCAGCCCCAGTGTCCAGCCTTCATTACCACATATAATCTCATCTCTCCCCCCCTTTTCCTCCTTTCACACTCTCACTCTTTCCCCGGAGGGCACTGACCCGTCAGCACAGAGAGCGGGGAGAGCTTAACAGAACCTCTCCAAAACTGCCCACACACAAATAGGGCACAGGAAAGCACACACACTCACACTCACACTGTCACAATATTACACTGAGAAATATTCACCCAGAGATTTACTGTCACATAAGCACTGGGCAAGTAGCTCATATCCCTCCATCTGTCCGTTCAGTTGTTCGTTCATTCATCCATCTAGACGTCCGTGTTTGTCCAGTATGGTTTTTATGCTGTCGTGCCTTTTCGTCACATGCAGTGGACATGTGCCGGAGAATCTGCATCAGTATTAGGATGGGAAGTGTTAGTTATTTTCCTTTTTTTCATTCAATGTAATCACATCAGAGCCTTAGTGCATCCACACTGACACACCAATTATATTTAGTCATCTAACAAATCCCCATCCCTCAAACAATTTACAGACTGTGCACACATATGTGTGAGGCGGAGAACTGCAGGAGGCCTGCAAAACTGTCCCTCTTGGGCTACTTCGTGTGGGAACGATAATGATTCCTTATGGGTGTTTAACGGCACCATTAGAGAGAGTCAACGAGTGTGAGTTCTCACGCACACACACACACTGCGTGTGAAGATTTAGAGAAGGGGGTGTTTTTTGCCTTTGCAATTGAAGTAGGGGAAATGGGTGTTGCATTTTTTGCCGTGTCTGTGGTTGGTG
>NC_045165.1:6863206-6875706 GCF_900700415.2 Clupea harengus
GAACAAACACCCTTGTCGCTATTTCAAATACAGAAATGATGCATCTAGCCTGAAACACTTTTTCTTGCATTTGAATACAGTCTCCAATTGTTCAAAATGTATGTTACTGACTATGAGCATCTCACTTGATATGATATTTAGTCCTTATTATATCTAGCCCCTGAAGGACAGATTCCACTCGTAATCCTGTTTTTGCACAGTATTTTTGAAAGGATCTAAGAAGGTCATTTATGGAGGTATGTAATCCCCATACAATTAGATTAAATTATGTTACACTGTTCCAAAGAGGTCACTCACAGCTAATGCCCCATCATGAAAGTGTGACACCCGAGTGCTATCTTTGAGGAAATTCCTTGGGTGAGCTATCTAGCTATCTCTTTAAGTATGCATGAGAGAGGGGGGGGGGGGGGGGGAGAAAGGTGGGCGGGGGGAGAGAGAAAGGTGGGGGGGGGAGGGGGAAGAGAGAGAGGTGGGGTGGAGGGGGGGGGGGGGGGGGGGAGAGAGAGGAAAAAGAAGATGAAGCAGGAAACGTTTTTTTATTCCTTTGATCTCCAGAACAAATTCGACACTGGAATTAACGTATCGCCAGGCTCTTCACAGGTCTACCTTTTCAGGAGTTCCTTTCTTTCTCTCTCTCTCTGTCTCTCTCTCCCTCTCTTTCTCTGTGTCTTTCGGTCTTTCTGTATTACCTACTCAGGAACACATAAATTCATTACTGTTGAGCCCATTAGGGTGTCCATCGAGAAACGCTCCTTTATTGCAGCTCATTCATCTTGCTGAACTCCCACATTGAATCCTCCTCTCTTCCAATTCACACTCCCATTAACACCCAGAGATGTTCAAAATCAACACTCACACCTTTTCAAACGCAGTTATCTCTCTCTGCCTCTCTCTCTCTCTCGTACCTTACACATCTGCCTGTTCTCACACACACACACACACACACACAAACAGACAGATACACACACATGGTGACACACTGTTACTCACACATTGCCCAATCACAGCCGCACACCGAGAGATAGCTCCTTCGTTGAATACATTTAGACAGAGTCCCTTTTTTCTCCAGCTACAGAGTTTATTAAAAACTCGGAAGAAATATCACCTGAAGCCCCGGGCTATGACACACTCACACACACGCACACAGCATACATTCTCGCATATCACTTGAAAGTACGAAAATGCTTAGATAAGGAGATGATCGGCAGATCCATTGCTTTTCCATAGATATTGGTTTCCATGGTTTTTATTGTTTTTTTTTACCGACTATCGAGGCGGCTTACGAAGGTGGAGAATGATCACAGAAGTGACATTCAGAAGATCTCCAGATCTGAGAAGAGAAAGAGAAACTGTGAAACGCGGGAAGAGAAGATGAAAAGAATAAAGTACCAGTTATAAATACAGACATAAAACAGAGAGCAGGCAGCATGCCCCCAGAGAAGGACTCTATATTTAGATGTGTATGTATAAAACAGATCTGATATGTAGTTCAGACTCTCATAGTGTTTCAGGGAATTAAACACGCGCTAGTAGGCCTCCAGGGACCAAGGTCACCCATACATTTGGACTTAGACATACAGTACATACTCTCTGTTTCTCTCTCTCTCTCTCTCACACACACACACACACTCACACTC
Organism: Clupea harengus; assembly: GCF_900700415.2. Classification (NCBI taxonomy): domain Eukaryota; kingdom Metazoa; phylum Chordata; class Actinopteri; order Clupeiformes; family Clupeidae; genus Clupea; species Clupea harengus. Next base: position 6,864,844 of record NC_045165.1, read on the forward strand.
ACACACACACACACACAGAGACACACACTCACACACACACACACACACACACACACACAGGGACACACACTCACACACACACACACACAGACACACACACACACACACACACACACACACACACAGAGAGACACACACTCACACTCACACACACACACACACACACACACACACACACACACACACACACAGACACAGACACACACTCACACACACTCACACACACACACACTCACACACACACACACACTCACACACACAGATACATGCAAGCACAGGTGTACAGCTGCACAATATCTAGTCACCTTTGTGATCACTGATTCATTGACTGATCATAGATTCATTCACTGAGTCAATAAGGTTTCACTTTATTGTGTGTCCACCTATGGTACGATGGGACTCGAGGTAATACAAAATCCATAGTTTTTTATTGCAAAAAGGGCACATGTGGATCGTTTGAGGTGGTCTGATGTGTAGCAGCTTCCCTGTGTTGAGCTGGATACATTTCACATATTTAACACCTTCAACCCGCTAACACACACACACTCACGCACACACACACACACACGCACACACACACACACACACTCAAACCTATATGCATTTCTCTCTGCCCTACAGTGCTGCATTCTCACACCTTACACTTAGTTAAGATTCAGAAAAACAGACACCCACAAAAGAATGCATCTGATCAAATTACAAATTCCTTTTTCCTTTTTCACCATCTCTGTCAGACTAATGTGCAGAGACACACACACACACACACACACGGTCTCAAGCTCAGTATTGCTGCCATAGGGTCCTGTGGGATATGTGGCGCTTGGCTTCTAGTGGCTGTGATGGTTTCATTCAATGAAAAATGGATGAGGCTAAAATTAGCTTGACTAAAATTAGCTAAACTTAATCTACAGAATGTCCTCGAAGTTGCAGAAAACGGAACCTTCAGACTCTACCTCTGCTGGAGGAGGCAGAGAGAGAGAGACAGACGACTGATCGGTGTCTGGTGCACCTGCCGACACCGATGAAGCTGTTCATCTGTTTCATTTTCCTACAGGCAGGACAGATTCTACACACACACACACATACACACTCTCACACACACACACATACAGATTTACGAAACTTACGTTTGGATGCAGAAAATTAGAAGGGCATTTAAGGATGAAAATGCTATGTCCAATTTTGTCAACAGCAAAATTTGAAGATTTTGATACAGGCATCTAAATGCAGAATATAGCAAGAGATGAGAGAGAGAGAGAAATAAACAAGGTGTGTGTGTGTTTGTATGTGTGAAGAAGCCGGAGAGAGAGAGTGTATGTGAGGAAAGGAGAGAGAGAGGGAGTGTCTGTGTGTGTGTGTGTGAGGAAAGGAGAACGAGAGAGGGGGAGTGTGTGTGTGTGTGTTTCTGTGTGTGAGGAAAGGAGAAAGAGAGAGGGGGAGTGTGTGTTTCTGTATGTGAGGAAAGAGAGAGTGTGTGTGTGTTTCTGTGTGTGAGGAAAGGAGAAAGAGAGAGGGGGAGTGTGTGTTTCTGTGTGTGAGGAAAGAGAGAGAGTGTGTGTGTGTTTCTGTGTGTGAGGAAAGGAGAAAGAGAGAGAGGGAGTGTGTGTTTCTGTGTGTGAGGAAAGAGAGAGAGTGTGTGTGTTTCTGTGTGTGAGGTAAGGAGAAAGAGAGATAGGTGATGAGAGAATGAAACTGATCTGGGTCCTGGGCATAGAGAGTGTATATCTCTGACAGGTTAGAGAACTGATCTGGGTCCTGGGCAGAGAGAGTGTATATCTCTGACAGGTTAGCTCAACCCAACACACAGAGCAGCTAATGCCCATACCTCCTTAAGCGCTGCCCTACAGGCCTGTGCTCCTCTGAGTAATGTGCTAGCGTAGCTATATCTGTGTGAGGAAGAGCGATGCTATATCTGTGTGAGGAAGACTGTGGCTATATCTGTGTGAAGAAGAGCATGGCTATATCTGTGTGAAGAAGAGCATGGCTAAATCTGTGTGAAGAAGAGCATGGCTAAATCTGTGTGAGAAAGAGTGTGGCTAAATCTGTGTGAGGAAGAGTGTGGCTATATCTGTGTGAAGAAGAGCATGGCTATATCTGTGTGAGGAAGAGCAGGTGCGGATGTGATGCTGGTGATACCGATATCACAAACATATCGTCACAAAAATGTGTGCATCTTTGCCTGTAGTGTGCACCATTGTCTGTGTGTAATGCATTTAATCCCGATGATTAATTTATAGCATGTGGGGCTTCACAGATGACAGTGAATGGATGTTGATCAGACTCGAGTCGCATCATTAGAACAGACGGACTCCCAGACCGAAGCGGCTCTCCATGCCGCATGCCATCGTGAGAATAAATTACATTATCAACTTATTAAAACTTTAATAAAGTCAGCCTGCCCAGACAAGCTGGCGATCTAATGAACTGCAGGACGGTGTGCTGACTGCAGTGGCTCACGGCTTAATTCTGTTACAAGCCTTTATTCCAAGAGACCTCCCACTGACAGACAAATAGAGAGAGAGAGAATTAGTGTGTGTTTGTGTGTGTGTGTGTGTGTGTGTGTGTGTGTGTGTGTGTGTGTGTGTGTGTGTGTGTGTGTGTGTCTGTGCGAGTGTGTGTGTGTCTGTGTGAGTGTGAGTGTGTGTGTGTGTGTTTGCGCGTGTGCATGAGTGTGTGTGTCTGTGTGAGTGTGTGTGTGTTTGTGTGTGTGTGTGTGTGTGTGTGTGTGTGTGTGTGTGCGCGTGTGCATGTGTGTGTGTGTCTGTGTGCATGTGTGTGTGTGTGTGTGTGCATGTTTGTGTGAGTGTGTGTATGTGTGCGCGTTTGTGTGTGTGTGTGTGTGCGTGTGAAAGGGAGAGATATGCCCCAGTTGGTCTAGCAGCAAGAGGGTGGTGCAATGCTGTAACGTTTAAGTGAAATGCTTGCTGGTGGAGAACATGGTGCTGCAGCATCCTTGCTGTGTTCTCCTGTAAAGAGCACACTCCAAAACCACATCTGATGGCTAGACACAAAGAGTTGCCTTGCCCAGCATACTGACACTTATATTTCTATATCCGCATGTCAAATATGTTGCCTAAACTAGTCATGTTCATACAGAGATCCCACAATGGTGCCCTTAAGAAGAACCCTCGTTCTGCCATGTTTGTTTGTTTATACTGAACAAAACAGAGGCGGTATAGTGGCGCCACAGAGTGCACTTTTACATGGCAGGCCGGCGTTCTGGATAGTGTCTATCTTCACCAATAATGCTGCGTTCTGGATAGTGTCTATCTTCACCAATAATGCTGCGTTCCAGACTACTCAGAACCCAGATATTTCCAACTGGGAAAATTGAGCTTGACCGCCTCTTGAGGTCGGAGCTCTGACCAAGCAAAGTTGGTGTTAATAGGATATCATTTTATACCATATAATGGCGATCCAGTCTTAGATTTTAGTCAGTCACGATCCAGGTTTAAATTTGAACAATGGGTGGCCAATGGGTGGTGAGACTTGAAGATCCACACTCCCTCACAGCGCTTCACCTCAGCATATCTGATCTGTCCATTGTAGGATTTGCTCTTAAATGCTGAGTTTAGGGGTGTTACCGTCTATTCAAATAGGCCCTGGATACAAAGCTCTTTGTATCGACCTGGGGGTGGGGGGGGGGGGGGGGGGGGTGAGAGCCTTGTCTCACCTCACTTCTCAGGTCAACCCAAAGTACTTTCACCCAGGAATGTTTACATGCTAGTTAAATCCAAATAAAAGTAACAATTATAACTAGGTATAAGATACATTGAATTATTGACTATGGCATATCCTTATTAACTATAAAATCTCAAATGCCGGTCCCTTCAGTGTGCATCATGTACAACAACAACAACAACCATTGTTATTCCACCATGCCAGCTGTCCGTCTTACACAGTGACTAACTCCCCTGCCGGCTCAGAGGCGGAAAAACAATGACGCCTCATTCCGCCTCTGTACCATTCGCACAGAATAGAGAGGTGGAAGGAAAGCGAGATTCCCGAGATTCCCACCTTGAAAACACTGTGTGAAAAGCCTCTACTAGATTTTATTAATGGAAGTGCACAAAATATCTCCTAGCCAACTTGACATATTATATTCCTCAATGGATACCAGCCCTGTGTTCCAAAAGCATTTTGTTTTTAAAATTGAATAACCTTTATTTTCATTAAATTCTCAAATCTTAAAGGCAGTCATCTTAATAGATAGCACCACAACTACACAAACAGGTCAATGAAAACAAGCACATTAAGTCATTTTGAACAAACTCCATTGATCCAAAATGAATGAACAAACCATGCTAATTAAACCTAAAGGCCATAAGACCCATAAATTGAACCCTCAGTTGTTTCCCTCCCCCTCTTGTTTTCCTGCTCTTTAAAACAGCAGCTATAGAACTGAGCATAAACCTAATCATTTATGTATTCAGTTTCCAGTGGCGCAATGATAATGTAATGATGTAATAATTATTAAAGACTTAATGACTGCAGCAAATAATCCAGATAAAGACCGCAGATGATTCATTTGTAATACTGCCGAACTCATGTTCAAGTTAATACTGGTAATATAGACATAAATCAGTCTATCACTTAGTAATTGCATCATCCATTACTATAATTCAACCTACACAGCTCTTCTCTTCTCTACAAGGCATAGATTCCAAGTGATATATTTTTAATGAAATGAGTGTTCAGTGTAACTTAAAGCTGACCTATAAGGGTTTCTGTATTTATACATGTCTTGATTATATATTAATGCTGTTATGATGTTGGCAGGATATGAAGATCCTCCTTTGTATTGGTGTATTGCTCATGCCTGCTTGGGATGAAAGTACCAAATTATCAACGACATGCATAATGTAAACCTACACAGTTACAACCGACTTGTCACCGTCGTCATCGTCCGAAGAGAATTGAGTGCAAACATCGTGTCACTGTGTGCTTGCCAGCTGCTCAGATCACCACGAGACACTTTAAAAAAAATAAAGAAAACCCTGCTTTACATCTCTCTGGGGCTGCTCATCTATCATTCACATGCGTGCCGACATTTATTCATTTTACTTATACCCGATGTGAAAATACAAATGAGGCTTCAAACATCGGGGGAGTGACTCTGTTTGTGGCCTAACAAAGAGCTCTTCCTCGCACAGCGGTAGCCGAGACCAAAATAATAAAAAATGCAAGATTGCGGCTCCTCCTGCACTGTAGATGCATTTAACAGTGGAGGCTGCAGAGTTTAAAGCCTCTGTTATCTTGCAAAATCCATATGATGGCGGTCTTATTGAGAGGATTATTGATACGGCTTTCGAGATTGACTGTCTAAACTAAAGGGAGGTCGAGAGGTCAGGATAGCAGGCAGACAAAGGCTGGCAAAATCTCCTCTTTATTCTTTACCTTACTTATATAAACCTGACGGAGCTGATGAACTCATCTCCTTCCATCTCTCCCTCCTACTCTGCTCAGTCATCGCTCCTTTGAAAGACGGTGGATCTTCTTCTTTGAAGGTGTTTGTTTGTAAAATGACTCAGAGTGTCAAAGCCTGGCCAGCTACATCTCTCTGTCTTTGTGGCATGAATCTGAAAGAGGCAATTCGTCATCGATCCATAGGCCTGTCAAACGGGGAGAGCAGGTTCTAATGCCGGCCATGCTCAGGAACAACAGGACTCTCAGCAATGATACTTCAGCTACACCTGTAGCATCAGCACTACACAGAACTGACCTTCCCTGTGATATTCGGTAGGAATCATAGATATGTGTGTGTTTTACCACATATATACTAACGGCTGCCTCTTTTCATTGTTCCAATGGCAAAAACAAGACTAATTTGTGCAGGTTCGAGATGATTTGTCCATTCTAAGAATCGTGCTGTCTTGCTCTCCCAGGAGAAAACAAGAGGCATCCCCAGCCAAAAAACACTGTTGCGCTGAAGCATCATGTCCTTGTTGGATGGCACCCCTTGAGAATTCATGTGCGATTCCATCTGAATTCGGCTGAATCGATGGGAGCAGCATTTTAATGGGTAGCCTTATTAGTGTTCACACACACACACACACACACACACACACAAACAGACACACACACAGCGGCTTGCATTGAGACCTCATTATCAGTCTTGTCTGCTGCCTTGCTTTTCAGAAAAGGGGGAGGTAAAATTATGAATTTCTCTTTGAATTTCTCTTTTTTTTTACTCTCAGGCTCTGTGTAAATTCCGAACACATTGGCTCTTTGTGTAGCCGTGGCCACCGCCTGTAATCAATCTCCACTCGGCTGGAATCTCTTTCTCACCGTGTCTGCTCTAATCCTGCCGCGACCCCCGTAGCGTTGCCTCTACCTCTAAAAAAAAATGCAACTCCGCTCCGTCTCTTGCCGTCTCCAGTCTTTAGTCTGCAGACCTAGATTTGATCGGCCAACATGACAAGACTAGGTCAGCCGTGCTCAAACTCATGTTGTTGATATTTCCGAGTGATGCAGGGCTACACTGCTGTATGTCAGACACGTTTAAGGTAAAAATGTCTCTCGGGGGCAAACGCAATAGTGGCCGTGTCATCGTGTAACATTAATAATTCTTTCATTGAGGTTTTGTGATGTTCTACTGTCGTTCTGTTAATTACTCCTAAACGTATTAAAACCAGAGAGTCATTGACCTAAAGCTTCAAGGCATGGTTACAAAAATCAAATGTTCCAAGTGCACTCGAAGCTATTGTGTCCCTCTCTCTCTCGTCTTTTGGTGTGTGTCTCTGGACCTGTGGAATGTCTGAGCTCTGATTGGCTCGGTAATGCAGGAGATGAGGGAGCGTGGGATTGCCATGGCAACCGCGTGTTTGGCAAGGTTTGTTCGAACGTGTGTGCGTGTGTCTCTGAGTGTGTGTGTGTGTGCGCGTCTCGGAGTGTGTGTGTGTCTGTGTGTGGCAATCAATATACACCGCAGGGCCTGTCACAGCAAGGAATAAGCAAGCGAGGGCTTACAGAGAGGCAAGACTCCGGAAGAAGAAGGGAGTGTGTCTGTGCATGTGTCTTTGTACTTGGGTGTGTGTTTATGTGCGAATGTGCCTTCGTTACAGGAGCATAACCATGCCTGCCCTTTTTCCACCGCCTTTAGCTACCTCCTCCATCTGTTCTCTGTGCTCTCCTCACCCCTCCCTCTCTATCTCTCTCTCTCTCTCTCTTTTCTACTGTTCTTTTCACTGTCTCTCTGTGCCCTGTGCTTCTAACACCAATCACTTTTTATCCCTCTCATTATCTCTCCCTCTGCTTCAGCTCTCGTCTCTCCTGTGAAATAGAGGCTTTTAGAGATGGGCCCTCATCCTCTCCTTCACAGCCTCACTCTCTTTCATTTGCTCTTCCTCTCACTCTCTCTTTCCCTCTCTCTCTCTCTCTCATTCTCTCTTTCCCTACTCGGTTTTAACTGTGATGTTTGATATGGATCTCTCTACTTCCTATCATTCCCTCATTTGCTCCTCTGCCCTAAGCTCTTATTTTAATCTCTTGTGTAATGGAAGCTTTCACTGATTTGATCTTCTTGTCTCTTCTTGATGTGTGCCTCCCTCTCCTCCCCTCTTCCTTTCTCTCTCCCTGTCTGTCTTTCTCTCCTTCTCTTCACCTGTCTCCCCCCTTCCCTCTTTTCTCCCTCCCCTCCCTCTTCCTGTCTGTTCCGCTCTCTCTCTCTCTCTCTCTCTCTCTCTCTCTCTCTCTCTCTCTCTCTCTCTCCCTCCTCATTTGTAGTTTTATCTGGTCATGGTGCTCTCTCTGGCCTCCTGTGTTTCGGCTCGCTCCCTCCTCCTCTTCCTCCTCCTCCCTCTCCTGCTCCTCCTCCTGTGCCCCGGCCCGGTGGGCGGCTGCCCGGCCCGCTGTGAGTGCTCAGTGCCGACACGCTCTGTCTTGTGTCACCGCCGGCGTCTGGTCACCATCCCTGAGGGCATCCCCATCGAGACGCGCCTGCTTGACCTGAGCAAGAACCGGCTGCGCAGCCTGGCGCCGCAGAACTTCTCGCAGCTGCAGCAGCTGGAGGACCTGGACCTCAGCACCAACCTGCTCTCGTCGGTGGAGCCCGGCAGCTTCCGCGCTCAGCCACGGCTGCGCTACCTGCGCCTGCGCGGCAACCAGCTGACGTTGCTCCCGCGCGGTGCGCTGGCGGGGCTGGGCGAGCTGCGGCTGCTGGACCTGAGCCAGAACAAGCTGGTCATCCTGCTGGACGGCGCCTTCGAGGAGCAGCAGCGGCTGGAGACGCTGGAACTGAGCGACAACGAGCTGGTGTTCGTGGCGCCACGCGCCTTCAGCGGCCTGCTGGCGCTGCGCCAGCTCACCCTGCAGCGCTGCAACCTGAGCGCCGTGCCGGGCCAGGCGCTGTCGCAGCTGCGCAGCCTGGAGACCCTGCGCCTGAGCCAGCTGAATGTGGCCGAGGTGCCGCCGCACACCTTTCGCAACATGCCGCGCCTCAGGCACCTGCAGCTGGAGCACCTGCCACTGCTAGAGACCCTCCCCAGCCCGGCGTTCCTGGGGCTCAACCTCAGCACACTGGCTGTGACGCACACCAACCTGTCAGCCGTGCCCGCGCTGGGTCACCTCAGGCACCTCACCCACCTCAACCTGTCCCACAGCCGGGTGCGCGTGCTGCGGGCCGGGGGCTTCCGCGGGCTGGCCAAGCTGGAGGAGCTGCGGCTGCACTCGTCTGCGCTGGAGCGCATCGAGCCCGACGCCTTCCTGGGCGTGTCTTCGCTGAGGCTGCTGGACGTGTCGTCCAATCGGCTGGCCACATTGGAGCGCTCCTCATTCCCCGAGGTGCACGAGCTGAGCCTGCAGGCGCTGGTGATCGGCCGGAACCCGCTGGTGTGCGACTGCCGCCTGCGCTGGCTGCTGCAGAGGGTGCCGCCACTCCTGAACGCTGGCGATAAGAAGAGCCCAGATGACATCCCGCCTGAGTGCAGCGCCCCTGCGTCACTGGCCTCGAAGACCCTGCGTGACGTGTGGGCCGACGCCCTGCTGGCGAGGCTGGTCACCTGCACCAAGCCACGTGTCATCGCCGTGGCAACCTCGCCCGTGCAGGTGGAGGAGGGCCAGCGGGCGTGGCTTAACTGCAGTGCTGACGGGGCCCCGCCCCCGGCCGTTTCTTGGGTGACGCCCAGCCGCCGCCACCTGACCACTAAGAGCACGGGGCGCGTGGTCGTCCACGGCGACGGCTCCCTGGAGGTGCGCATGGCCGAGCTGCAAGACAGCGGCATCTACGTGTGCGTGGCCTCCAACCCGGCGGGCAACGCCACCCTGTCCGCCTCGCTGGCCGTTAAGAGCCTGCCCGCTCGCGAGCGCTCCCTCCTCGCCAACCGCAGCCTGCATTACGACTGGCCTGACGCAGACTACAACAACAACGGCGGCGGTGCCCACAACACCTCCCTGCACAGCAACAGCACAGATCGCTACGCTCGCGTGCGCGTGGCCCTGGATTTCACCACCATCCTGGTCTCCACGGCCATGGGCTGCCTCAGCTTCCTGGGCGTGGTCCTCTTCTGCTTCCTGCTGCTGTTCGCCTGGAGCCGCGGCAAGGGCAGGCACCGGGGCAGCGTGGACATCCAGTACGTGCCCCGCAAGCGCAAGACCGGCGGCAACGAGGTGCCCGAGACCAGCGGCCCGCGACGGGTCAACATGAAGATGATCTGAAGCTCAACGGCCTTTCGAACGCCGCGAGCCCCAGCCCCGTTCGACGAGCAAACCGGCGGTGAAATTTTGAAGAGGAGAATGTGTGCCTGAGTCTTGCCACATGGTCCAAGAGAGCAAGTGTGGGGAGTGTGTGTGAGGGTGGTAGGGGCCTCTGTGGAGGGTGGAAAAAAGTACAGCTGAGGAGGGGAGGTCTACAGGGTTTCAGATCAGCCTGGGTGTTTGGGACAGAGGAATGGGTCGAACAGGGAAATTATTCGCTCGAAGTTTACCATTACTGAGAACAGGGTGATGAAACAGCTGTTTACCATTTTAGAATTATTATGAGGGACCAATAGGGATTGAGCTAGAGGAGAAACAGATGCCAATGGATGCATGGACTCTCTCTCACACACATGCAAAAACACACACACACACACATAAATGAGGGGGTAACAGACACTGAAATGTGGGGGTAAAAGAGAATGTGCAGACATGTGGGTATGCGTGTGTGTTGGATTGTTTATATGTGTGTGTGTGTGTGAGTGTGAGTATACCTCTATATGTGAGTGCATCTGCTGGTGCTTGTGCATGTGCCTGTGTGTGTGTGTGTGTGTTTGTTTGTATGTGTGTGTGTGTGTGTGTGTGTGTGTGCGTATGTGTGTGTGTGTGTGTGCGTATGTGTGTGTGTGCGTATGTGTGTGCGTATGTGTGTGTGTGTGTGTGTGTGTGTGTGTGTGTGCGTATGTGTGTGTGTGTGTGTGTGTGTGCGTATCTGTGAGTGTGTGTGTGTGTGCATGTGTAATATGCATCTCTGTGTATGCAATGTTTGTGAGGTACACCGCTCAAGCAGAGGGAAGCGGGGAGGTTTCCCAAAGCGAGGGACAAATCTTGTTGTTATGTCTTAAACTCAAACATGCCCAAGAAGCTGCCGCAATGACGCAATCGCTCCAGTGGTAATTTGTTAAGCACCAGGTATTTTTGGGAGCTCACCTCCTTCTGGTTTGGGGGCTTTGACAGTGATTGTAATTGTAGCCTGAAGCTGTTTTTTTGTTTTTTTTATGTGTTCAGTATGATACTGCAACGGGTAAGATGTGTTCACCGCAGAAACGAACCTATCAATCTCCCTCTCGTGACCACAGAGGGAGAAAACGCGCCTGAGGACACCACTTTGTTGGAAGTGTATGAGTAATTGCAAATTTGTATTGATATCTACCCTGCCATATGCAGGTG